>NW_023596297.1:38336028-38349294 GCF_011947565.3 Pollicipes pollicipes | reverse complement strand
CAACTCTAAACTCCAGCTACAACGCATATTGTCATTGTGTCAAAGTCATGAGTAGCCCCTCATCACGCGTTTGAAATTCAGACTTGGTTCTGATTTGTCATTATTAACATTATGTGTGTGTAACAAAGTACATACAAGACTGCTGTGACTTCGGTTTCCTTCGAGCTTCACATGCTTCCCTTTGATCCCCCAAAACGGTCACAAATAAAATATCCTGTCACCCAGCATGCAGAACATCAACCGACTAGAAAATAATACACAAGATGAGTTACACCCATGACGTTGGACAAAACGTCTTGTCAAACGCCTCGCACAGTGACATTGAATGAGATGACCTCGGGCGCTCCAAGTCACAATTTTTCGTTTTAGTTATAAATTGCACTCCTTTTTCAAGAATACCGCTTAACAAAAACGATCATAAAATAAATCCAGCTGGGCGAGTAGCCAAATTGCACGGCCACATATCACGTGACCCAGAGGCCCACGGCCAAACCCTGCTGGGAGGCTGGCAGACCCAGCGCCGCGAAAGGCTGGAGGTCAAACATAGCCCACTCCTCGGGGAGGAGACCACATGACTCACTGCCGCAGCGCAGCAGACCTCATAACACCCCAAAGTCAGGTGCCGAGCCAAGAGCGCATCAATACCCGTGCCCGGGCCGACCGCGCTGCCCACGCTTGTCACGCGCCCCACAAAAGTGGCTGATCAGCAGCGGCGCTGTCCAGACGGCGAGGGACTTTGCCTACGGTCCAGCCATCTCAATGAGAGCGCGCGTGCTGCCTGACCGGAGCGCCATCAAGGGACGGCCGTCTGGCCGCCTGGGCTGTGTGTCTGCTGTGTCCGGCGGCGCGGTCCGTCCTTCTGACCGGCGGCGCGGTCCGCCCGTCTGACCGGCGGCGCGGTCCGCCCGTCTGACCGGCGGCGCGGTCCGTCCGTCTGACCGGCGGCGCGGTCCGCCCGTCTGACCGGCGGCGCGGTCCGCCCGTCTGACCGGCGGCGCGGTCCGCCCGTCTGACCGGCGGCGCGGTCCGCCCGTCTGACCGGCGGCGCGGTCCGTCCGTCTGACCGGCGGCGCGGTCCACCCGTCTGACCGGCGGCGCGGTCCGCCCGTCTGACCGGCGGCGCGGTCCGTCCGTCTGACCGGCGGCGCGGTGCTCCCGGCCTCACCTGGCCGTCGCCGGCCTGCCAGTGGGTCGCGTCACCCGAGCCCCCGGCGCTGGCCTCCGCCGCCGAGCCGTCCGCGCCGGACGGAGACCAGGACTGCGGCACACAGACCACGGCCGTTACACCAGGCAGACCCGGACACAGCCGCGGTACTGGTCACCAGCTCCACGACACAGCCGCGACCCATACCCCGTCCGTTGGCAAGTAAATACAGATAAGACCAAACAACTGACGTCTGGTCCAACAGCCGCAAACGAGACAGCAGACAGGACCCTGGTATCATATCCCTACCAAACAAGACCCTCCAGCCTGCGTGAGAGCTGAACGAGAACAAAAACACGATAATGGGCCGAGCACAACCCGTCTATTCTGCACTGTGCACCAGCGGCTGCCCATCTCCGGCGACCCCCACTGCCGGTAACAGCAACCCTGCACCAGCCGGGCGGCTTGGCGGCGGCCCACCTGCTGTCCGCGCGGCCGCGCCGCGGCCGGCCAGCTCGCTCGCCGTGCTCGTCTCCGTCCTGGCGATGGCCTGCTTTAGCTGGTCGTACTTGGGGCCGCTGACGTAGCGCGCCAGCTTCAGCCGCACACCACCTGGCGGCGGGCCCGGGCGCAGCGGCTGGTCAGCGCGGCACCACCCACTCGTCAGTCACGCGTGCACGTGCACACACGAGGGCACGCCCACACGCGGACACGCGCAGCGCTGGACCCAGTGGCCCACAGGCCGTGCGCAGGGCGGGTCGTTCCCACAGCGTGCCCAGCCGGCCGAGCCCCCGATGACCCGATGGCCCCGGGGTCCCCTCGACCCGTCAGTTTTCCCGGGTGCTGGCGAGCCGCTTGAAAATGTATCCCTGTAGTGTACTATTTGCACAACTGAACTAAAAATGGAATGCGGTATGGCAAATTCTCCGTGTTGACTGACTATTGACTCAGTGCCTCCGCGGACTACTTCTTATTAAGTGACTTGACACGGCGTTTCTCAAAATGCGTCCTCAGATTCCCTCGGTTCCTGCCTCAGGTGGGACGTTGCGCACATTTATCTGCCTCTCACCTGTGCAGTGTTTTTCAGAAGCTCCACGGCCTCGTGATTCGGTATATCCCTTCAGCGGCACTTATCCACCTGAAAGAGGCATCAGTCGCTGAATGTCACGGCACGCAGCACTCCATTCCAGGAAGCTCCAACAGCCGACCACGAAAGCGAGCCATGCCTCGTGACGGCCGGTCGTATCTGCCGCGGTCGGACCCAGTAATAACGGGCCGCCGACTCCTGCGCGCCATTACGCAGCGGCACATCAGTCATGAACGCCGGCAGAGCGGCGCTTCGCCCTGAACCGGTGCCCGTGTCAGGCTCGGCCCAGTGGTTGCGACCGGCCAGCCGCCGGCGGTGGGGTCGGGGCGCGCGCGCCGTCCGGTAGCCCGCCACGCGATGTATCGCTGACGGCGGGCCGGCTCGCCGCCGTCCGGTGACCCGCCACGCGATGTACCGCTGACGGCGGGCCGGCTCGCCGCCGTCCGGTGACCCGCCACGCGATGTACCGCTGACGGCGGGCCGGCCTCGCCGCCGTCCGGTGACCCGCCACGCGATGTACCGCTGACGGCGGGGCCGGCTCGCCGCCGTCCGGTGACCCCGCTACGCGATGTAACCGCTGACGGCGGGCCGGCTCGCCGCCGTCCGGTGACCCGCCACGCGATGTACCGCTGACGGCGGGGCCGGCTCGCCGCCGTCCGCACAACCGTCCCATAATTCAGAGCGACGATCGGTGGGGCGCTTCGGCCACCGCGTCGTCGTGTGCCGCTGGCGGGGGCGGGGGAGGGGGGGGGGGGGGGTAGGGCAGGAGCGTGGTGCATGGGGGCAGTCACAGTCAGTAGCTTGGAAGAGACAATCCGAAACGATTGTTTAAGATGGAAAGCATGGCGTTACATTGGGAAACCACTCGGTGTTGATACGGATGGATGCTATGCATAGACGAAAATGTAAATGGATGTTTCTCTTCGCACTAATTCGTTAGCATGCAAAAGCATTAGGCAACTAACGGTAGCAGCCGCAATATCCAGCTCCGTGGTTACTTCAAGAACGTTATTTACACAGAAATTGACATCGATGTCACGGTCAAGTGGCAAATGTTCACGATGCCTTTGAATTTTCAACAAGCTCGGCAGGAAAACCATCTGAGGACACCTTTGGTGAATTCAACTCAATGCGACCTATATTAAAACTTTCTGGTCTACAGAGCTCCACTTTCTCGGCCCCAAACCAACCCGTCAACACTGCAACGTTCCCTTCGATCCGCCAGTCCCTGTATCTTGAGGAAAAGTCCAGGTGGTGGTGGCAGCGGCCGCCGGGTGCCCACCCTCGATGATCTGGTCGTTGACGGCGATGCGGCCGCTGAGGTCCGCCGCGCTGCCCGGGTTCACCGACTTGATGAAGATGCCGCTCAGCTCCTCGCGTTCGCAGACGTAGCCGGCGATGGTGACGCCCAGGCCGGCGGCGTCCTTCACCAGCTCCACTTCGCACGTCTCCGTGTCGGCCAGCAGACGGAGCGGCGACGGCGAGCGGGCCGGACCGCCCAGCGAGCCGGACGGACTCAGCTGCGACACAGGCCGTGTGCTGCTCACGGGGTGTCTGCTGCTCCGTGTGACGGCACGTGGACGATGTGGACGACAGGGACGTGACGGGACGGCCGGCGCTGCGCCAGCCGCCCGGGCCGAGCCACTGAGGTACCAACGGCAGAGCTCGCGAGTGCGTTGAGTCATACCCAATACAAAAGTAACGCACAAGTAGAAAACATCAGCATGACGGCAACCTGCGCGGTGCCGTTCATTCATTATGGGGGTCCAAATAAGTGAAACCAGTGAAACCGTGACTACAGCGGAATCCATCCCACCTTTGTCAAGTCCCGAGCTCTGAGACCATCCGTCTGCCACCTGTGAGCTGCCGGTCCAGCCCAGCGGGCGGCCTCTCACCTGGCCGGGCGAACCGAGGCCGCGCGGCACCACCCCGTCGGCGCAGTCCGGCAGCAGCAGGCCGTTCACCAGGCCGGCCTGCTCCGCCGCCAGGTCAGCCGGCAGCGGCTCAGGCAAGCCCGCCTGCCCGCACGCCGTGCCGCCGTCAGGCACGCGCCACACAGCGCTAGGCTCAGCACGAGCAGGATGGCTGTGCTTATCACTAATCTGCAAGCGTTCCTTGCAGCAAGGTGGTTCTGCGATTGGACGAGTGTGCAATATGAGTATGCAAGGTTATGGATAGTGACGCAGATGAGCACTCTGTCGGGCGTGAGTAAGCTGACTTTAAGATGATCCAGTACAGAAATCGGAGCCAGTGTGAATACGACAATGTTTACTGTCGCATTACGCCTTGAGCTTTGCGCAAGTCAAACGGCCAACTGTCCAATACGGTGTCATAACTTAGTTCTTGCGGGATGGTTTGTGGACTGTTCGCGTGGCTGCTGTTACCTGCAGCAGGTGCAGCTGGTGGTCCAGTTCGTCAGGGTCGGCCAGAAGCCGCGTCGGCAGAATTGGTGCCCGCGTGATTAGCGAGTTCTGCCGGCAAAAGGCCACTGACTGAGGTATATAGGGCACCCTGAATGCTGTGCAATGTTCAATAGGCACAGGTGTCTCGAGCATGCCATTTGCAACCCCTGAACAATGAATTTCAGGTCATGTTCCTGGCCAAGAATAACCGTGACTTACCGCGAACAGCTCGGATTAATGACAGGCCATTATGTGCTATGTAGATAAAAGCAGGTAGCAAACGAGCCAACCCCAGCCAAGTCAGCCAATGCCCAGACGTGGCGCCGGCCAGTGCAAGCGCATGACAGTAGCGACGCCATACTCACGGCCACCTGGAACTCAGGGCTGCTCGTCTCCACCGAGCGGGCCACGATCAGGCGCACCTGCGTGCCGGCGGTGCGCAACACCTGCGCCACCTGTCGGCAACACCATCAACTGTCAGTGCGCGCGGTCGCCGCGGAACGGCCAGACAAATACAGCAAGAACGGTTACACACCGGCGATGTCTAATTGAGATAGGATGCTACTGGGATAGAGTGGCGGAAGTCAGAGGCGGGTTCGTGATCCACGACTGCTTGATAACTGTGGAAACGAATCAGTTGCGCAGGATTCTCAAAATGCGTTCTTAAAAAGTGTTCTTATTTTTGTGAGTACTCGGAATCAAGCAGTTGCGTCATACTATCCAAAGAGCGTGTCAACACAAACGTCAGTCAGTTTATAGCGGACGTGCCCAGCCTGCGTACGACCTGCCCGGAGCAGCCGGACCGCTGTCTGACCCTGACCCCCAGCTCGTGTACGATCTACCCGGAGCGGCCGGGCCGCTGTCTGGCCCTGACCCCCAGCCCGTGTACGATCTGCCCGGAGCGGCCGGGCCGCTGTCTGGCCCTGACCCCCAGCCCGTGTACGATCTGCCCGGAGCGGCCGGGCCGCTGTCTGGCCCTGACCCCAGCCCGTGTACGATCTGCCCGGAGCGGCCGGGCCGCTGTCTGGTCCTGACCCCCAGCCCGTGTACGATCTGCCCGGAGCGGCCGGGCCGCTGTCTGACCCTGACCCCCAGCTCGTGTACGATCTGCCCGGAGCGGCCGGGCCGCTGTCTGGTCCTGATCCCCAGCTCGTGTACGATCTGCCCGAGCCGCTGTCTGGCCCTGACCTGGACCGACTCCATGCCACGCAGATTGTGCTCTCCGATCTGCAGGATGTGGTCCCCGCTCTGCAGCCGGCCATCCTGGCGGCAAACGGAAGCGAAGTCAGCACGTGGTCAGCATGGGGTCTCAGCATGGGGGTCAGCGTACAGACAATTGACAGCCATCGGAACGGCAGCCGATATCCCCTGCAGACAGCAGGCAAGATCGCCTGGACCCGGCCGGGAGACAGGTCAGCGGCGGATAAGGGTCAAATCAGATCAGCAACGGATCAGCCAGATCAGATCAGCGACGGATCAGTCAGATCAGATCAGCGGGGGATCAAGCTTATATCGAGTCACCAGTGGATCACCGTCAATTCAGGTCAACGGTGGATCGGGGTCAGATTGGATCAGTTTCAGATCATGGTCAGATCGCATAAGCGGTGGATCGGCGTCAGACTGGATCAGCGGTGGATTGGAGTCAGATAGAATTGGCGGTGAATCGGGGTCACATCGGATCAACGGTGGATCGGGGTCACATCGGATCAGCGGTGGATCGGGGTCAGATCGGATCAGCGGTGGATCGGGGTCCGGGTCAGATCGGATCGGCGGCGGAGCAGGGTCAGGTCAGATTAGCAGCGGGTCAGCCCCATGACACCCGAAGGTTAGCAGCGTGTCGAGGATTCTGCCCACCAAAAAGCACTGACAGATCGTAGACGGGCCGCTAGGAAGTCAGCAGTGGTCCCGCGACAGCACGACGCCGCAGAGTGATTACCGGCAGGCGGGCGTCTCGGCAGATTATCAAAACTCTCGCGCGTGCTGACGCGTCTAGCGGACAAGTGATGGGCGCTAGCCCGGCTGACGCCGTATCTGTGGGCCCGCGATCACAGGCACAGTGCTGCGGTCCCGTGATCACGGGCGCAGGGCTGCGGTCCCGTGATCACAGGCGCAGTGCTGCGGGTCCGTGATCACAGGCACAGTGCTGCGGTCCCGTGATCACAGGCGCAGGGCTGCGGTCCCGTGATCACAGGCGCAGTGCTGTGGGCCCGCGATCACAGGCACAGTGCTGCGGTCCCGTGATCACAGGCGCAGGGCTGCGGGTCCGTGATCACAGGCACCAGTGCTGCGGTCCCGTGATCACAGGCGCAGGGCTGCGGTCCCGTGATCACAGGCGCAAGTGCTGTGGGCCCGCGATCACAGGCACAGTTGCTTGCGGTCCCGTGATCACAGGCGCAGGGCTGCGGTCCCGTGATCACAGGCGCAGGGCTGCGGTCCCGTGATCACAGGCGCAGTGCTGTGGGCCCGCGATCACAGGCACAGTGCTGCGGTCCCGTGATCACAGGCGCAGGGCTGCGGTCCCGTGATCACAGGCGCAGTGCTGCGGGTCCGTGATCACAGGCGCAGTGCTGCGGTCCCGTGATCACAGGCGCAGTGCTGAGGGTCCGTGATCACAGGCGCAGTGCTGCGGTCCCGTGATCACAGGCGCAGTGCTGCGGTCCCGTGATCACAGGGCGCAGTGCTGAGGGGTCCCGTGATCACAGGCGCAGTGCTGCGGTCCCGTGATCACAGGCGCAGTGCTGCGGTCCCGCGATCACAGGCGCAGTGCTGCGGGCCCGCGATCACAGGCGCAGTGCTGTGGGCCCGCGATCACAGGCGCAGTGCTGCGGTCCCGTGATCACAGGCGCAGTGCTGCGGTCCCGCGATCACAGGCGCAGTGCTGCGGTCCCGTGATCACAGGCGCAGTGCTGCGGTCCCGTGATCACAGGCGCAGTGCTGCGGTCCCGTGATCACAGGCGCAGTGCTGCGGTCCCGCGATCACAGGCGCAGTGCTGTGGGCCCGCGATCACAGGCGCAGTGCTGAGGGTCCGTGATCACAGGCGCAGTGCTGCGGTCCCGCGATCACAGGCGCAGTGCTGAGGGTCCGTGATCACAGGCGCAGTGCTGCGGTCCCGTGATCACAGGCGCAGTGCTGAGGGTCCGCGATCACAGGCGCAGTGCTGTGGGCCCGCGATCACAGGCGCAGTGCTGTGGGCCCGCGATCACAGGCGCAGTGCTGTGGGTCCGCGATCACAGGCACAGTGCCGCGGGCCCGCCAGCTTACCCTATCGGCCACGCCACTGGGCAGGATCGTCTTGACCACGACACCGGTGCTCCTGCCGCCGATGATGCCGAAGCCAAGGCCGGTGCCGTCGTTGACCAGGTCGATAACCTCCACCTGGGCCCACTCCGTGTTCAGCTGGCGGGGCGACGGGGTCAATGTCAACTGACAGTCGGTGGCGAAGAGCTGCGCACCAACTAGAGCAGAGCAACGCGCCGCAACGGAAACACCGAAATATCACATCAGCCCAGAACGCTACCATTCCACAGCAGGCAACATTCGGAAAGCGCAAGAGCAGCTAGCTTCTGCTGGCGTTCGGTGCGCCGGTTGGCCAGCGACGGCGATGGAACTCGTCCGCACCACGGCGCCTGCCGGTGCGAGGGAGGGGGGGCGCTCGGGCCGCCTGTACGTACCACCATCTCCTGTTGGTGAGGGCTGTCGGTGCGCCGCACTGCCGGTGGGCTCGTGTCGAGGCTCTGCTCCGGCGCCCGCGCCACCACCAGGTTCACCAGCCCTGCGGCCGCGTACACACACGGGGTCGTCAGCGGCGCGGGGCGGGGCTCTAACGAGCGGGACGACAGGGGTGTCGGCGGGGCGGGGCTCAACGAGTGGGACCACAGGGGTGTCGGCGGAAAGGGGCTCTACCAGGCGGGACGACAGGGCTGTCGGTGGGACGGGACTCTACCAGGCGGGACGACAGGGCTGTCGGTGGGACGGGACTCTACCAGGCGGGACGACAGGGCTGTCGGTGGGGCGGGGCTCTACCAGGCGGGACGACAGGGCTGTCCGTGGGACGGGACTCTACCAGGCGGGACGACAGGGCTGTCGGTGGGACGGGGCTCTACCAGGCGGGACGACAAGGACTGTCGGCGGGACGGGGGTCTACCAGGCGGGACGACAGGGCTGTCGGTGGGGCGGGGCTCTTCCGGGCGGGACGACAGGGGTGTCGGCGGGGCGGCGGTCGAAGCACGGCCGTCTGGCCTTCGCCAATCGAACACAAGGCTCTCCAGGTCGCCGGGAGACACGCCAATGGCACAGGGCGCGCTCGACACATCACGCTTCTGACGGCCCGACTCTGACCCGGATGGGCACACCAACTGGCAGCTTGGCGGCGGGGTGAATATGTGTCGGGGGTGGACATGTGTCGGGGTGACCATATGTCGGGGTAATCATGTCCCGGAGTAACCATATGTCGAGGTGACCATATTTCGGTGTGCCCATGTGTCGGGCATGACAATGTGTCGGCGTTGACCATATGTCGTGGTGCCCCTGTGTCGGGGTGACCAATGTGTCGGTGTGCCCATGTGTCGGCGCGACAATGTGTCGGCGTGACATATGTCGTGGTGCCCATGTGTCGGGGGTGACCATGTGTCGGTGTGCCCATGTGTCGCGGTGACCATGCGTCGGCGTGACCGTATGTCGGGGGCGATCATGTCTCGGAGTGACCATGTGTCGGGGGTGACCATGTGTCGGGGTGACCATGTGCGGCGTTGACACCGGTTTCGCATCAGTGTAACACGAGAATTGTGTGAACGACGGCTAAATCAATGAGCATCGCCGCATACTGCCTTCCCGACCAGTGGGCGATCTCGAGAAAATTGCGCACGGCGTGTGTTTTCCTCCGGGAAGATCGATGCCGGCTACATCGAGCAACGCACGGAATTTAGACACAGAATTCGTCAGACACCGCCAGTGGACCTTAAAAGAAATACCGGGCGAGATTGGCTCTCGCCGTCAGGGCCCAAGATATAAGTACACAACACCGTTTTTGTTTTCTCCTCCGGGGGACATAAATGTGAGTGTGTCTGTGTGCACAGCAGGGAGCTTTAATATGTATTTTCGTATATGGATGTATGGCCAGTGTGGCCAAAAGGATACAGGTAAACAAAAATTTCAAGCAGGAACCAATTAAGAGCTCCTCCACCTGTGCGTGACTATTCCCGAGCCCGCGCAATACACACAAACGGTCTGACCACGAGATGCTCTCAATAGGGCAGGGGAGCATCCCCCCCCCCCCCCGCCCACACACACACACGTCCGGAACTTCCGCCCTGGCTTGCTGTGGGATACTGACGCCCTGCCGACAGGACCCCTACCTCCCCGGGGACGTACCCTCTGGCCTGCTGCAAGATGCTGATGGCCTGCGGGTGCGAGACGTTGGCATCCAGCGGCTGGCCATCAATGGCCAGGATCTGGTCACCCTCCCTCAGCCGGCCGTCCCTGCCGACAGCGGAGGCGGCGGGGCAGTCAGCCTCACGGAGAGGGGAGGGGGACAGGATCTTGGTCACCCTCCTCAGCCGGCTGTCCCTGCCGACAGCGGAGGCGGCGGGGCAGTCAGTCTCACGGAGAGGGGAGGGGGACAGGATCTGGTCACCCTCCCTCAGCCGGCCGTCCCTGCCGACAGCGGAGGCGGCGGGGCAGTCAGCCTCACGGGGAGGGGAGGGGGACAGGATCTGGTCACCCTCCCTCAGCCGGCCGTCACTGCCGACAGCGGAGGCGGCGGGGCAGTCAGCCTCACGGGGAGGGGAGGGGGACAGGATCTGATCACCCTCCCTCAGCCGGCCGTCCCTGCCGACAGCGGAGGCGGCGGGGCAGTCAGCCTCACGGAGAGGGGAGGGGGACAGGATCTGGTCACCCTCCCTCAGCCGGCCGTCCCTGGCCGACAGCGGAGGCGGCGGGGCAGTCAGCCTCACGGAGAGGGGAGGGGGACAGGATCTGGTCACCCTCCCTCAGCCGGCCGTCCCTGCCGACAGCGGAGGCGGCGGGGCAGTCAGCCTCACGGAGAGGGGAGGGGGACAGGATCTGGTCACACTCCCTCAGCTGGCCGTCCCTGCCGACAGCGGAGGCGGCGGGGCAGTCAGCCTCACGGGTCTCAGTCTCCAGCGTGCGGGAGGCGACAGCCGGCACATCACTCGCTCGCCACGCACCCGTCGGCGGCCGCTGGGCGACGTCAGCACGTGCCGGCCTTGCACCACTTTCGGCGCATTGGCTCACGTGAGCTGGGGCCAGACAGTGACGCGCGCGAAACTGTCACTCTAACGCGGATTAATGGGGCCTTGCAGCAAACCAGGCGGGCCCTCGGGTCGCCACTGAGGGGATGGAATTGGTCAGAGCCTTGTGGGCTGCCAGCCGGGGTCGCAGTTCGCGGGAAACATCAAACCTGCTGTGGCTCGCCGGGGGTTCTTGAGCTATTACTGAGTCCTCGGGGCCTTGCAGCAGACTAGGATCGAAGGGAAAGGTTACTGGCGAGGTGACTGGATTCTGTCACCGCACTGGACTCGGGGCCTTTATAGCAGACTAGGTCGGAGGGAAAGGTTACTGGCGAGGTGACTGGATTCAGTTACCACACTGGACTCGGGGCCTTTACAGCAGACTAGGTCGAAGGGAAAGGTTACTGGCGAGGTGACTGGATTCAGTTACCACACTGGACTCGGGGCCTTTACAACAGACTAGGTCGGGAGGGAAAGGTTACTGGCGAGGTGACTGGATTCTGTCACCGCACTGGACTCGGGGCCTTTACAACAGAGTAGGTCGGAGGGAAAGATTACTGGCGAGGTGACTGGATTCAGTTACCACACTGGACTCGGGGCCTTTACAGCAGACTAGGTCGGAGGGAAAGGTTACTGGCGAGGTGACTGGATTCTGTCACCGCACTGGACTCGGGGCCCTTTACAACAGAGTAGGTCGGGAGGGGAAAGGTTACTGGCGATGGTGACTGGATTCTGTCACCGCAATGGACTCGGGGCCTTTACAACAGAGTAGGCCGGAGGGAAAGGTTACTGGCGAGGTGACTGGATTCTGTCACCGCACTGGCCTCGGGGCCTTTTACAACAGAGTAGGTCGGAGGGAAAGGTTACTGGCGAGGTGACTGGATTCTGTCACCGCACTGGACTCGGGGCCTTTACAACAGAGTAGGTCGGAGGGAAAGGTTACTGGCGAGGTGACTGGATTCTGTCACCGCACTGGACTCGGGGCCTTTACAACAGAGTAGGTCGGAGCGGAAAGGTTACTGGCGAGGTGACTGGATTCTGCCACCGCACTGGACTCGGGGCCTTTACAACAGAGTAGGTCGGAGGGAAAGGTTACTGGCGAGGTGACTGGATTCAGTTACCACACTGGACTCGGGGCCTTTACAGCAGATTAGGTCGGAGGGAAAGATTACTGGCGACATGACTGGATTCAGTCACCACACTGGACTCGGGGCCTTTACAGCAGAGTAGGTCGGAGGGAAAGGTTACTGGCGAGATGACTGGATTCTGTCACCGCACTGGACTCGGGGCCTTTACAACAGAGTAGGTCGGAGGGAAAGGTTACTGGCGAGGTGACTGGATTCAGTCATCGCACTGGACTCGGGGCCTTTACAGCAGAAAAGGCCGGAGGGAAAGGTTACCGGCGAGGTGACTGGATTCAGTCATCACAAAGGAAGACATGCTGCGCGCGTGGGGCGAAAGCCAATGTCTTCAGCGTCTTGGTCTCTCACGCATATTACCTGGCAGTTTGTTAATGATACCAACATACGGATGGCGGCGATGTGCCCACTTGCCATACAGCTCCTTAGTATGTTTCGATGCATAAGCACACCAGTGGTACACATCGCACTACAGCCGGAAGTTGATGTCAACGTTTTGGTGCCGAACTAGAACCAGGTCACGCATAAATCCTAGGGCAATTCATGCAACTGCTCGAAGCCTAGGGAGAATGAAGAAACGTAGAAACTACCGTAAAAAACTATTTTCCAACTTCTGGCGCTGCGGGATACGTCTCAAAGCAGCAACAGAGATCGTTATTCATACAGACACGAATAGCGTGCGTGTCTGCCTGCCGTATAATGAGCTGGGGGGCGAAAACTACAACAGCAGCACAAAGGTTGAGTTAGGCGCCAGATGTCCTCTAACCCGTGTTTCTATCCGCATTATACATGACCACATCCGTACCCACCCAAACACACTTTGGCACGCCGCGAACAAAGCGAAACAAAATAGAATACCGACCTGTTACCTTTTGACGGCAGACCCCAGTTCAATGTGTGCAGTGTTGTGCCTTTTTGACCGGTGTTAAGCCGGTGCGTTGACCTGGGGCTGACCGTCTGCCCGGACCTGGCCGCCGGGGCCAAGCCCAACACTGTTGTATATTGGGCCGAGTGATTTACGGCGGCCATTAGCCTCTGAGCCGCGGCGAGAGCCTGGCCCTGGTCCGGCTAGAGCCGCGGCGAGAACGACCATCGAGCGGCGCCCGACCGGCAGCCACTCCACCGCCACCCCACACGGCATCACACCCCGGGTTGGGGCACAGGGCCGCGTCTGTGTTCCGCACAGTTATAACGTCATCAATGACTGTGGTCCGGCGGAGAGCGGCAGGCGGCCGTCACCAGAGC
>NW_023596297.1:38212674-38336018 GCF_011947565.3 Pollicipes pollicipes | reverse complement strand
CGCGTGGGCTAACCGGCCGGGCCCATTGGAACTGCCCTGTGGGACTGTGCTGACTGAGCCCCTCCCCGACCGTTGCTGTGCTGGCTGAACCCCGCCCCGACTGCTGCTGTGCTGCCTGAGCCTCCGCCCCGACCGCAGCGGCCGCCCGGTTGGCTCGTCGGTGCCGTGGCGCGCGCCCCCAGTGCCGGTCCAAGCTGCCGGCCACCCGCATCGCGCTTCCACCGTCTCCGTGACGCTCCGGAACGTTCCTTGACGCTCCGTGACGCTCCGTGACACCGTGTGATGGTCGTAGGACCGTGACACGAGTCGGGTGAGCCGCTGTGCAGGTGGCCCCGCGCAGCGCCGGCGGGCCTATGGTCCTGGGCTGCGCACTGGCAGGTGAGAGCGGGCGCTGGCCGCTGGCAGTCAGGATCGGTCCGCCGTGTCGGGAGCTGGCCGAGCCAGCGCCGCCCCGCCCATTCCCTAGGACTGCTGCGGACCTGGTGATCCACACTCACACTGCCGCGGCTATTGGCAGCGGAGCTGTGGCGACCTCGGCGACATGCCGCTGGTATGTGCTGATGCGCGCTCTGACCCGGAACAAGGGGCCGCTGTCCTGTGCCACTCCCCCGAAAGCTTTTGGCCTGCGACGACGATGTTGTTATGCTCGTGTTGGCCGTATATGGCGATTGATGAAATCTGAGCTGATGGCGTCGCCGACCGCTCTAAAGAAGGGCGTCACAGTCAGACTTGGTTTGAGCTGATGGTGTTTCCGACCGTTCTAAAAAAGCGCGTCACAGTCAGACTTGGTTTGAGCTGATGGTGTCGCCGACCGCTCTAAAGCAGCGCGTCACAGTCAGACTTGGTCTGAGCTGATGATGTCGCCGACCGCTCTAAAGAAGTGCGTCACAGTCAGACTTGGTTTGAGCTGATGATGTCGCCGACCGTTCTAAAGAAGCGTGTCACAGTCAGACTTGGCGCTAATGTCCCATCTTTGGTTTACAGGTCATCTGCCGTGTGTTTATAGGCAGCAGTCGCACGTATTTTATTTAGTCTTCAGCGGGGTTTCTTTTCACATGGTGAGGTTACACAAGCACAACCCACTAGGAAACGGCCTTCTAAAATGAGAATTACACACATCGTCGATGGGCGCCAAATGATCACTGCAGTTGGCGTGCCCGAAAACCCCGATAAACAGCAACAAACAGTTTGACAATTGTCTGCCAAGAATAACACCGCCGACAGGTGACGCATCCATGGCAAAAGGCCTGTGGAGGTCATCACAGCCATGTGAGCAACCGTCAATGCCTTCACACATCCCGCTGTCGGCCGCCGTCGGCCGTGAGCGGTGAATGCCCCCCCCCCCCCCGCCCCCCGCCGCCGCCGCGCCGGCTGGCGCACCCGGCGCCGTTGTCAGCGGCCGCTCCGCCCACGCCAGAGCCGCGGGGGCGCCGCCTGTCGCCGGCCCGGGCGGCGACGGCGGGCGGATGCCAGCAGCGCCGCGCTGTTGATGGGAGTGCGGTGGGCGCGTGGCCGGCCCCACCTGACTGCGGTCGCAGCGGACCGACCGACCGCGATCGATACCGCACCCCGATAGTAAACCGCCGCCGCCCGCCTGGCCGACCGAACCGTCACCTGTTCACCGACCTCCGGCGGGCAGATCCGGGACGTCCCCGGCCTTACCCAGCGGCCGCCACTCCGGCCGGGATTACTGCCGGGACTGTCGGCTCCACTCCGGCCGGTATGACCGCCGGCCGCGGGCTCCACTCCGGCTGGGATTACTGCTGGGGCTGTCGGCTCCACTCCGGCTGGGATTACTGCTGGGGCTGTCGGGTCCACTCCGGCCGGGATTACTGCTGGGGCTGGCGGCTCCACTCCGGCCGGGATTACTGCCGGGGCTATCGGCTCCGCTCCGGCCGGGATTACTGCCGGGGCTGTCGGCTCCACTCCGGCCGGGATTATTGCCGGGCTGTCGGCTCCACTCCGGCCGGGATCACTGCCGGGGCTGTCGGCTCCACTCCGGCCGGGATTACTGCCGGGGCTGTCGGCTCCACTCCGGCCGGGATTACCGCCGGTCGCCGGCTCCACTCCGTGAGGTCGGTGGACTGTCTGCCGGGCCGGCGGCCGGAGACGTGACCTCGCGCCTGCCATTGAACGTGGCGCGAACGATGAACTTGCCCTGACCAACTGGTGGGGATTTCTCGGAGCTTGCAGGAGGTCGCACGGCCCCTGGTGACTGACCGAGAGTCACAGGATTTGCTTGCGGGTAGTCTGCGGAAGGCTCTGCAGTTGCTTTGCGGCATGTTTTCTGCCGGTTAGGTAAAGATCGCGCGATCGTCCTCTATCTGAGTGCCGTCCGAAATCCCAGCTGCCATGCTCTCAGACCGCCGTCATCTTTGGCTGGGTGACACTGGAAGCTGGTCTTCATCTGAGCCGTCATGATGGCGCAGGAACCGACCGCCCGTCGCATTAGACACAGCGTATCTTGGATGCGGCGGCGTACACTTGCGTCAGCGGGCAGCGCGGCGTTTTGTCTGCTTTGAGGCAACTGAACTGCCTGCTCGCTGCCGGCTCTGACCTGGCGCCGCCGCCTCACCGCGCCGCCGTACCTCTGCACTTCCCCCAGCGACGACGCGGGTCGGCACAAGTCGGCACGCTGCACCACCGGTGCGGCGCCCCTCTGGCCGGTGTTTACAGCGCGACTGTTGCCGGAGAGCGAGCCCGATCGCCTCTGTGTGGGCGGCGTCCGGCGGGATCTGGAAGCGGCGGGCGCAGGGACACCAGTAGGTCGGAACTCTCAGGCATCGGGCGCGGCGGGGCTCGTCATAACCCCGGCTCGTTAGAATCCCGGCTCGGCAGGGCTCGCCAGGACGCCGGCTTGGAGGGGCTCGTCAGAATCCCGGTTCGGCAGGGCTCGTCAGGACGCCGGCTTGGAGGGGCTTGTCAGAATCCCGGTTCGGCAGGACTCGTCAGAATCCCGACTCGGCAGGGCTCGTCAGAATCCCGGTTCGGCAGGGCTCGTCAGAATCCCGGCTCGGCAGGACTCGTCAGAATCCCGGCTCGACAGGGCTCGTCAGAATCCCGGTTCGACAGGGCTCGTCAGAATCCCGGTTCGGCAGGGCTCGTCAGAATCCCGGTTCGGCAGGGCTCGTCAGAATCCCGGTTCGGCAGGGCTCGTCAGAATCCCGGTTCGGCAGGGCTCGTCAGAACCCCGGTTCGGCAGGGCTCGTCAGAATCCCGGCTCGGCAGGGCTCGTCATAATCCCGGTTCGGAGGTTCTCGCCAGGACGCCGGCTCGGAGGGGCTCGTCAGGGTTCCGGATTCGTCAAGCCCTGGCGCCGGCGGCCCCTGTCATTCGGCCCCTGCCGACGGGCAGGAGCGCCACTCCCTGCTGTTGTTGGCCTTTCGGTGCAGTATGGAGGCCGCGGAATGTGGGGTGTTTGACCACAGAGCAGGCGCTGCACTCGGCGACTGGTGATGGTGCAGAGGTGGAGGACGCGGTGGCAGCCGCCCTTCGTGATAGGCTGTGCCGGAGCACACCTGGCCGGCCGGCGGCTGTGGCGGCGGGCTCCAGGGCCACGGAAAGCTGGGAGTCTGAGCGTGTATGGCGGCCCGAAATCAGCAGCACACCAGGCCTCCGGCGGCTGTGGCGGTGGGCGGGAATCTGGGAGTTTGAGCGTGTATGGCGGCCCGAGATCAGCAGCACGCCAGGCCTGCCGGCGGCTGAAGCGGTGGGCGGGAAGCTGGGAGTTTGAGCGTGTATGGCGGCCGGAGATCAGCAGCACACCAGGCCTGCCGGCGGCTGTGGCGGCGGACGGGGAAGCTGCTTCACACCGAATACCATACCGGCACACAACACACACCGGATGCCATGCCGGCACACAACACACATCGGATACCATACCGGCACACAACACACACCGGATACCATACCGTCATACAACACACATCGGATACCATACCGGCGCATAACACACTGGTGCCACTTACAAAGACATCTGCAGCAGTGGGTCGTATAAGAGTCGTATGATAGGCACCGGACGCTCTTACGTGTATGCCATAGCTCCGTTTCATGGCGTGTTTCGCCCGGATAAGTGAGTGTTCGTATGACGTAGTCTTCAGTACGTGTGTTGTGGATGTCATGCTGTGTATAAAATAATGCGAAAATAGTCAGTTTCATTTTAGTGAGTTTGCATGTTCTCTGCGTGGACGTTGAGTGACGTTTTGCGACGTTTAACCGTTGCGGTTGCGTCAGTGTCTTCCTTCTAATACGCCGTAAATGAAAGTAACCATCCAACGACGCACGACACAGCCAAGACCCGACTTTACTCACCTGGGCCCTCGATAACCGTTTGCAACTGTGTGAAGTCCTTCAACATGATACTGAACTTTACGTTGAAAATAACGTGCTTTGGAAATGCGGTCTGTGCCGTGGTGTTGCTCAGGAGGCCCCAGATGTAGCCTGTGAGACGGCGTGCTGGAGACGCCGGTCTGTGCTGCGGCGTTGGTCAGGAGGCCCAGATGTAGCCTGTGAGATGGCGTGCTGGGGACGCCGGTCTGTGCTGCGGTGTTGCTCAGGAGGCCCCAGATATAGCCTGTGAGACGGCGTTCTGGGGACGCCGGTCTGTGCTGCGGTGTTGCTCAGGAGGCCCCAGATGTAGCCTGTGAGACGGCGTGCTGGGGACGCCGGTCTGTGCTGCGGTGTTGCTCAGGAGGCCCCAGATGTAGCCTGTGAGATGGCGTGCTGGGGACGCCGGTCTGTGCTGCGGTGTTGCTCAGGAGGCCCCAGATGTAGCCTGTGAGATGGCGTGCTGGGGACCCTGTGCCCGCCCGCTCCTTCAGCGCTGGTGCGTCGCTGTTCCAAACACCGCCGGGACGACGTAAGCAGCGCCCGTGCGGTGTTGACAGCTGGCGGGCCGGGACGCAGCGCCGGCTTCCGCCCGGTGGAGAGGCGAGCCAGCCGTCTGCCGTCCCGCCGGCGTCGGACGCCACTCTGGTGAAGGCCTCCTGTCGTTCTCTGCCGCTCTGGTGGCGGCCTCCTGTCGTTCTCTGCCGCTCTGGTGGCGGCCTCCTGTCGTTCTCTGCCGCTCTGGTGACGGCCGCCTGCCGCTCTGCCGCTTTGGTGAAGGCCTCCTGTCGTTCTCTGCCGCTCTGGTGGCGGCCTCCTGTCGTTCTCTGCCGCTCTGGTGACGGCCGCCTGCCGCTCTGCCGCTTTGGTGAAGGCCTCCTGTCGTTCTCTGCCGCTCTGGTGGCGGCCTCCTGTCGTTCTCTGCCGCTCTGGTGACGGCCGCCTGCCGCTCTCCGCCGGACCACAGTCATTGATGACGTTATAACTGTGCGGAACACAGACGCGGCCCTGTGCCCCAACCCGGGGTGTGATGCCGTGTGGGGTGGCGGTGGAGTGGCTGCCGGTCGGGCGCCGCTCGATGGTCGTTCTCGCCGCGGCTCTAGCCGGACCAGGGCCAGGCTCTCGCCGCGGCTCAGAGGCTAATGGCCGCCGTAAATCACTCGGCCCAATATACAACAGTGTTGGGCTTGGCCCCGGCGGCCAGGTCCGGGCAGACGGTCAGCCCCAGGTCAACGCACCGGCTTAACACCGGTCAAAAAGGCACAACACTGCACACATTGAACTGGGGTCTGCCGTCAAAAGGTAACAGGTCGGTATTCTATTTTGTTTCGCTTTGTTCGCGGCGTGCCAAAGTGTGTTTGGGTGGGTACGGATGTGGTCATGTATAATGCGGATAGAAACACGGGTTAGAGGACATCTGGCGCCTAACTCAACCTTTGTGCTGCTGTTGTAGTTTTCGCCCCCCAGCTCATTATACGGCAGGCAGACACGCACGCTATTCGTGTCTGTATGAATAACGATCTCTGTTGCTGCTTTGAGACGTATCCCGCAGCGCCAGAAGTTGGAAAATAGTTTTTTACGGTAGTTTCTACGTTTCTTCATTCTCCCTAGGCTTCGAGCAGTTGCATGAATTGCCCTAGGATTTATGCGTGACCTGGTTCTAGTTCGGCACCAAAACGTTGACATCAACTTCCGGCTGTAGTGCGATGTGTACCACTGGTGTGCTTATGCATCGAAACATACTAAGGAGCTGTATGGCAAGTGGGCACATCGCCGCCATCCGTATGTTGGTATCATTAACAAACTGCCAGGTAATATGCGTGAGAGACCAAGACGCTGAAGACATTGGCTTTCGCCCCACGCGCGCAGCATGTCTTCCTTTGTGATGACTGAATCCAGTCACCTCGCCGGTAACCTTTCCCTCCGGCCTTTTCTGCTGTAAAGGCCCCGAGTCCAGTGCGATGACTGAATCCAGTCACCTCGCCAGTAACCTTTCCCTCCGACCTACTCTGTTGTAAAGGCCCCGAGTCCAGTGCGGTGACAGAATCCAGTCATCTCGCCAGTAACCTTTCCCTCCGACCTACTCTGCTGTAAAGGCCCCGAGTCCAGTGTGGTGACTGAATCCAGTCATGTCGCCAGTAATCTTTCCCTCCGACCTAATCTGCTGTAAAGGCCCCGAGTCCAGTGTGGTAACTGAATCCAGTCACCTCGCCAGTAACCTTTCCCTCCGACCTACTCTGTTGTAAAGGCCCCGAGTCCAGTGCGGTGGCAGAATCCAGTCACCTCGCCAGTAACCTTTCCCTCCGACCTACTCTGTTGTAAAGGCCCCGAGTCCAGTGCGGTGACAGAATCCAGTCACCTCGCCAGTAACCTTTCCCTCCGACCTACTCTGTTGTAAAGGCCCCGAGTCCAGTGCGGTGACAGAATCCAGTCACCTCGCCAGTAACCTTTCCCTCCGACCTACTCTGTTGTAAAGGCCCCGAGTCCAGTGCGGTGACAGAATCCAGTCACCTCGCCAGTAACCTTTCCCTCCGGCCTACTCTGTTGTAAAGGCCCCGAGTCCATTGCGGTGACAGAATCCAGTCACCTCGCCAGTAACCTTTCCCTCCGACCTACTCTGTTGTAAAGGCCCCGAGTCCATTGCGGTGACAGAATCCAGTCACCTCGCCAGTAACCTTTCCCTCCGACCTAGTCTGCTGTAAAGGCCCCGAGTCCAGTGTGGTAACTGAATCCAGTCACCTCGCCAGTAATCTTTCCCTCCGACCTACTCTGTTGTAAAGGCCCCGAGTCCAGTGCGGTGACAGAATCCAGTCACCTCGCCAGTAACCTTTCCCTCCGACCTAGTCTGTTGTAAAGGCCCCGAGTCCAGTGTGGTAACTGAATCCAGTCACCTCGCCAGTAACCTTTCCCTTCGACCTAGTCTGCTGTAAAGGCCCCGAGTCCAGTGTGGTAACTGAATCCAGTCACCTCGCCAGTAACCTTTCCCTCCGACCTAGTCTGCTATAAAGGCCCCGAGTCCAGTGCGGTGACAGAATCCAGTCACCTCGCCAGTAACCTTTCCCTTCGACCTAGTCTGCTGCAAAGGCCCCGAGGACTCAGTAATAGCTCAAGAACCCCCGGCGAGCCACAGCAGGTTTGATGTTTCCGCGAACTGCGACCCCGGCTGGCAGCCCACAAAGGCTCTGACCAATTCCATCCCCTCAGTGGCGACCCGAGGGCCCGCCTGGTTTGCTGCAAGCCCCATTAATCCGCGTTAGAGTGACAGTTTCGCGCGCGTCACTGTCTGGCCCCAGCTCACGTGAGCCAATGCGCCGAAAGTGGTGCAAGGCCGGCACGTGCTGACGTCGCCCAGCGGCCGCCGACGGGTGCGTGGCGAGCGAGGGATGTGCCGGCTGTCGCCTCCCGCACGCTGGAGACTGGGACCCGTGAGGCTGGCTGTCCCGCCGCCTCCGCTGTCGGCAGGGACGGCCAGCTGAGGGAGGGTGACCAGATCCTGTCCCCCTCCCCTCTCCGTGAGGCTGACTGCCCCGCCGCCTCCGCTGTCGGCAGGGACGGCCAGCTGAGGGAGGGTGACCAGATCCTGTCCCCCTCCCCTCTCCGTGAGGCTGACTGCCCCGCCGCCTCCGCTGTCGGCAGGGACGGCCAGCTGAGGGAGGGTGACCAGATCCTGTCCCCCTCCCCTCTCCGTGAGGCTGACTGCCCCGCCGCCTCCGCTGTCGGCAGGGACGGCCAGCTGAGGGAGGGTGACCAGATCCTGTCCCCCTCCCCTCTCCGTGAGGCTGACTGCCCCGCCGCCTCCGCTGTCGGCAGGGACGGCCAGCTGAGGGAGGGTGACCAGATCCTGTCCCCCTCCCCTCTCCGTGAGGCTGACTGCCCCGCCGCCTCCGCTGTCGGCAGGGACGGCCGGCTGAGGGAGGGTGACCAGATCCTGTCCCCCTCCCCTCCCCGTGAGGCTGACTGCCCCGCCGCCTCCGCTGTCGGCAGGGACGGCCGGCTGAGGGAGGGTGACCAGATCCTGTCCCCCTCCCCTCTCCGTGAGGCTGACTGCCCCGCCGCCTCCGCTGTCGGCAGGGACGGCCGGCTGAGGGAGGGTGACCAGATCCTGTCCCCCTCCCCTCCCCGTGAGGCTGACTGCCCCGCCGCCTCCGCTGTCGGCAGGGACGGCCAGCTGAGGGAGTGTGACCAGATCCTGTCCCCCTCCCCTCTCCGTGAGACTGACTGCCCCGCCGCCTCCGCTGTCGGCAGGGACGGCCAGCTGAGGGAGTGTGACCAGATCCTGTCCCCCTCCCCTCTCCGTGAGGCTGACTGCCCCGCCGCCTCCGCTGTCGGCAGGGACGGCCGGCTGAGGGAGGGTGACCAGATCCTGTCCCCCTCCCCTCTCCGTGAGGCTGACTGCCCCGCCGCCTCCGCTGTCGGCAGGGACGGCCGGCTGAGGGAGGGTGACCAGATCCTGTCCCCCTCCCCTCCCCGTGAGGCTGACTGCCCCGCCGCCTCCGCTGTCGGCAGGGACGGCCGGCTGAGGGAGGGTGACCAGATCCTGTCCCCCTCCCCTCCCCGTGAGGCTGACTGCCCCGCCGCCTCCGCTGTCGACAGGGACGGCCGGCTGAGGGAGGGTGACCAGATCCTGTCCCCCTCCCCTCTCCGTGAGACTGACTGCCCCGCCGCCTCCGCTGTCGGCAGGGACAGCCGGCTGAGGGAGGGTGACCAGATCCTGTCCCCCTCCCCTCTCCGTGAGGCTGACTGCCCCGCCGCCTCCGCTGTCGGCAGGGACGGCCGGCTGAGGGAGGGTGACCAGATCCTGGCCATTGATGGCCAGCCGCTGGATGCCAACGTCTCGCACCCGCAGGCCATCAGCATCTTGCAGCAGGCCAGAGGTACGTCCCGGGGAGGTAGGGGTCCTGTCGGCAGGGCGTCAGTATCCCACAGCAAGCCAGGGCGGAAGTTCCGGACGTGTGTGTGTGTGGCGGGGGGGGGGGGGATGCTCCCCTGCCCTATTGAGAGCATCTCGTGGTCAGACCGTTTGTGTGTATTGCGCGGGCTCGGAATAGTCACGCACAGGTGGAGGAGCTCTTAATTGGTTCCTGCTTGAATTTTTGTTTACCTGTATCCTTTTGCCACACTGGCCATACATCCATATACGAAAATACATATTAAAGCTCCCTGCTGTGCACACAGACACACTCACATTTATGTCCCCCGGAGGAGAAAACAAAAACGGTGTTGTGTACTTATATCTTGGGCCCTGACGGCGAGAGCCAATCTCGCCCGGTATTTCTTTTAAGGTCCACTGGCGGTGTCTGACGAATTCTGTGTCTAAATTCCGTGCGTTGCTCGATGTAGCCGGCATCGATCTTCCCGGAGGAAAACACACGCCGTGCGCAATTTTCTCGAGATCGCCCACTGGTCGGGAAGGCAGTATGCGGCGATGCTCATTGATTTAGCCGTCGTTCACACAATTCTCGTGTTACACTGATGCGAAACCGGTGTCAACGCCGCACATGGTCACCCCGACACATGGTCACCCCGACACATGGTCACTCCGAGACATGATCGCCCCGACATACGGTCACGCCGACGCATGGTCACCGCGACACATGGGCACACCGACACATGGTCACCCCGACACATGGGCACCACGACATATGGTCACGCCGACACATTGTCGCGCCGACACATGGGCACACCGACACATGGTCACCCCGACACAGGGGCACCACGACATATGGTCACGCCGACACATTGTCATGCCGACACATGGGCACACCGAAATATGGTCACCTCGACATATGGTTACTCCGGGACATGATTACCCCGACATATGGTCACCCCGACACATGTCCACCCCGACACATATTCACCCCGACGCCAAGCTGCCAGTTGGTGTGCCCATCCGGGTCAGAGTCGGGCCGTCAGAAGCGTGATGTGTCGGCGCGCCTGTGCCATTGGCGTGTCTCCCGGCGACCTGGAGAGCCTGTGTTCGATTGGCGAAGGCCAGACGGCCGTGCTTCGACCGCCGCCCCGCCGACACCCCTGTCGTCCCGCCCGGAAGAGCCCCGCCCCACCGACAGCCCTGTCGTCCCGCCTGGTAGACCCCCGTCCCGCCGACAGTCCTGTCGTCCCGCCTGGTAGAGCCCCGTCCCACCGACAGCCCTGTCGTCCCGCCTGGTAGAGTCCCGTCCCACGGACAGCCCTGTCGTCCCGCCTGGTAGAGCCCCGCCCCACCGACAGCCCTGTCGTCCCGCCTGGTAGAGTCCCGTCCCACCGACAGCCCTGTCGTCCCGCCTGGTAGAGTCCCGTCCCACCGACAGCCCTGTCGTCCCGCCTGGTAGAGCCCCTTTCCGCCGACACCCCTGTGGTCCCACTCGTTGAGCCCCGCCCCGCCGACACCCCTGTCGTCCCGCTCGTTAGAGCCCCGCCCCGCGCCGCTGACGACCCCGTGTGTGTACGCGGCCGCAGGGCTGGTGAACCTGGTGGTGGCGCGGGCGCCGGAGGAGAGCCTCGACACGAGCCCACCGGCAGTGCGGCGCACCGACAGCCCTCACCAACAGGAGATGGTGGTACGTACAGGCGGCCCGAGCGCCCCCCTCCCTCGCACCGGCAGGCGCCGTGGTGCGGACGAGTTCCATCGCCGTCGCTGGCCACCGGCGCACCGAACGCCAGCAGAAGCTAGCTGCTCTTGCGCTTTCCGAATGTTGCCTGCTGTGGAATGGTAGCGTTCTGGGCTGATGTGATATTTCGGTGTTTACGTTGCGGCGCGTTGCTCTGCTCTAGTTGGTGCGCAGCTCTTCGCCACCGACTGTCAGTTGACATTGACCCCGTCGCCCCGCCAGCTGAACACGGAGTGGGCCCAGGTGGAGGTTATCGACCTGGTCAACGACGGCACCGGCCTTGGCTTCGGCATCATCGGCGGCAGGAGCACCGGTGTCGTGGTCAAGACGATCCTGCCCAGTGGCGTGGCCGATAGGGTAAGCTGGCGGGCCCGCGGCACTGCGCCTGTGATCGCGGGACCGCAGCACTGCGCCTGTGATCACGGGACCGCAGCACTGCGCCTGTGATCACGGGACCGCAGCACTGCGCCTGTGATCACGGGACCGCAGCACTGCGCCTGTGATCGCGGGACCGCAGCACTGCGCCTGTGATCACGGGACCGCAGCACTGCGCCTGTGATCGCGGGCCCACAGCACTGCGCCTGTGATCGCGGGACCGCAGCACTGCGCCTGTGATCACGGGACCGCAGCACTGCGCCTGTGATCACGGACCCTCAGCACTGCGCCTGTGATCACGGGACCGCAGCACTGCGCCTGTGATCACGGGACCGCAGCACTGCGCCTGTGATCACGGACCCTCAGCACTGCGCCTGTGATCACGGACCCGCAGCACTGCGCCTGTGATCACGGGACCGCAGCCCTGCGCCTGTGATCACGGGACCGCAGCACTGCGCCTGTGATCGCGGGCCCACAGCACTGCGCCTGTGATCGCGGGCCCGCAGATACGGCGTCAGCCGGGCTAGCGCCCATCACTTGTCCGCTAGACGCGTCAGCACGCGCGAGAGTTTTGATAATCTGCCGAGACGCCCGCCTGCCGGTAATCACTCTGCGGCGTCGTGCTGTCGCGGGACCACTGCTGACTTCCTAGCGGCCCGTCTACGATCTGTCAGTGCTTTTTGGTGGGCAGAATCCTCGACACGCTGCTAACCTTCGGGTGTCATGGGGCTGACCCGCTGCTAATCTGACCTGACCCTGCTCCGCCGCCGATCCGATCTGACCCGGACCCCGATCCACCGCTGATCCGATCTTACCCCGATCCACCGCTGATCCGATGTGACCCCGATCCACCGTTGATCCGATGTGACCCCGATTCACCGCCAATTCTATCTGACTCCAATCCACCGCTGATCCAGTCTGACGCCGATCCACCGCTTATGCGATCTGACCATGATCTGAAACTGATCCAATCTGACCCCGATCCACCGTTGACCTGAATTGACGGTGATCCACTGGTGACTCGATATAAGCTTGATCCCCCGCTGATCTGATCTGACTGATCCGTCGCTGATCTGATCTGGCTGATCCGTTGCTGATCTGATTTGACCCTTATCCGCCGCTGACCTGTCTCCCGGCCGGGTCCAGGCGATCTTGCCTGCTGTCTGCAGGGGATATCGGCTGCCGTTCCGATGGCTGTCAATTGTCTGTACGCTGACCCCCATGCTGAGACCCCATGCTGACCACGTGCTGACTTCGCTTCCGTTTGCCGCCAGGATGGCCGGCTGCAGAGCGGGGACCACATCCTGCAGATCGGAGAGCACAATCTGCGTGGCATGGAGTCGGTCCAGGTCAGGGCCAGACAGCGGCTCGGGCAGATCGTACACGAGCCGGGGATCAGGACCAGACAGCGGCCCGGCCGCTCCGGGCAGATCGTACACGAGCTGGGGGTCAGGGTCAGACAGCGGCCCGGCCGCTCCGGGCAGATCGTACACGGGCTGGGGGTCAGGACCAGACAGCGGCCCGGCCGCTCCGGGCAGATCGTACACGGGCTGGGGTCAGGGCCAGACAGCGGCCCGGCCGCTCCGGGCAGATCGTACACGGGCTGGGGGTCAGGGCCAGACAGCGGCCCGGCCGCTCCGGGTAGATCGTACACGAGCTGGGGGTCAGGGTCAGACAGCGGTCCGGCTGCTCCGGGCAGGTCGTACGCAGGCTGGGCACGTCCGCTATAAACTGACTGACGTTTGTGTTGACACGCTCTTTGGATAGTATGACGCAACTGCTTGATTCCGAGTACTCACAAAAATAAGAACACTTTTTAAGAACGCATTTTGGGAATCCTGCGCAACTGATTCGTTTCCACAGTTATCAAGCAGTCGTGGATCACGAACCCGCCTCTGACTTCCGCCACTCTATCCCAGTAGCATCCTATCTCAATTAGACATCGCCGGTGTGTAACCGTTCTTGCTGTATTTGTCTGGCCGTTCCGCGGCGACCGCGCACACTGACAGTTGATGGTGTTGCCGACAGGTGGCGCAGGTGTTGCGCACCGCCGGCACGCAGGTGCGCCTGATCGTGGCCCGCTCGGTGGAGACGAGCAGCCCTGAGTTCCAGGTGGCCGTGAGTATGGCGTCGCTACTGTCATGCGCTTGCACTGGCCGGCGCCACGTCTGGGCATTGGCTGACTTGGCTGGGGTTGGCTCGTTTGCTACCTGCTTTTATCTACATAGCACATAATGGCCTGTCATTAATCCGAGCTGTTCGCGGTAAGTCACGGTTATTCTTGGCCAGGAACATGACCTGAAATTCATTGTTCAGGGGTTGCAAATGGCATGCTCGAGACACCTGTGCCTATTGAACATTGCACAGCATTCAGGGTGCCCTATATACCTCAGTCAGTGGCCTTTTGCCGGCAGAACTCGCTAATCACGCGGGCACCAATTCTACCGACGCGGCTTCTGGCCGACC
This sequence comes from Pollicipes pollicipes, assembly GCF_011947565.3. Classification (NCBI taxonomy): domain Eukaryota; kingdom Metazoa; phylum Arthropoda; class Thecostraca; order Pollicipedomorpha; family Pollicipedidae; genus Pollicipes; species Pollicipes pollicipes. The sequence goes on along the minus strand of NW_023596297.1, from coordinate 38,322,243 downwards.
CTGACGAACTGGACCACCAGCTGCACCTGCTGCAGGTAACAGCAGCCACGCGAACAGTCCACAAACCATCCCGCAAGAACTAAGTTATGACACCGTATTGGACAGTTGGCCGTTTGACTTGCGCAAAGCTCAAGGCGTAATGCGACAGTAAACATTGTCGTATTCACACTGGCTCCGATTTCTGTACTGGATCATCTTAAAGTCAGCTTACTCACGCCTGACAGAGTGCTCATCTGCGTCACTATCCATAACCTTGCATACTCATGTTGCACACTCGTCCAATCGCAGAACCACCTTGCTGCAAGGAACGCTTGCAGATTAGTGATAAGCACAGCCATCCTGCTCGTGCTGAGCCTAGCGCTGTGTGGCGCGTGCCTGACGGCGGCACGGCGTGCGGACAGGCGGGCTTGCCTGAGCCGCTGCCGGCTGACCTGGCGGCGGAGCAGGCCGGCCTGGTGAACGGCCTGCTGCTGCCGGACTGCGCCGACGGGGTGGTGCCGCGCGGCCTCGGTTCGCCCGGCCAGGTGAGAGGCCGCCCGCTGGGCTGGACCGGCAGCTCACAGGTGGCAGACGGATGGTCTCAGAGCTCGGGACTTGACAAAGGTGGGATGGATTCCGCTGTAGTCACGGTTTCACTGGTTTCACTTATTTGGACCCCCATAATGAATGAACGGCACCGCGCAGGTTGCCGTCATGCTGATGTTTTCTACTTGTGCGTTACTTTTGTATTGGGTATGACTCAACGCACTCGCGAGCTCTGCCGTTGGTACCTCAGTGGCTCGGCCCGGGCGGCTGGCGCAGCGCCGGCCGTCCCGTCACGTCCCTGTCGTCCACATCGTCCACGTGCCGTCACACGGAGCAGCAGACACCCCGTGAGCAGCACACGGCCTGTGTCGCAGCTGAGTCCGTCCGGCTCGCTGGGCGGTCCGGCCCGCTCGCCGTCGCCGCTCCGTCTGCTGGCCGACACGGAGACGTGCGAAGTGGAGCTGGTGAAGGACGCCGCCGGCCTGGGCGTCACCATCGCCGGCTACGTCTGCGAACGCGAGGAGCTGAGCGGCATCTTCATCAAGTCGGTGAACCCGGGCAGCGCGGCGGACCTCAGCGGCCGCATCGCCGTCAACGACCAGATCATCGAGGTGGGCACCCGGCGGCCGCTGCCACCACCACCTGGACTTTCCTCAAGATACAGGGACTGGCGGATCGAAGGGAACGTTGCAGTGTTGACGGGTTGGTTTGGGGCCGAGAAAGTGGAGCTCTGTAGACCAGAAAGTTTTAATATAGGTCGCATTGAGTTGAATTCACCAAAGGTGTCCTCAGATGGTTTTCCTGCCGAGCTTGTTGAAAATTCAAAGCATCGTGACATTTGCCACTTGACCGTGACATCGATGTCAATTTCTGTGTAAATAACGTTCTTGAAGTAACCACGGAGCTGGATATTGCGGCTGCTACCGTTAGTTGCCTAATGCTTTTGCATGCTAACGAATTAGTGCGAAGAGAAACATCCATTTACATTTTCGTCTATGCATAGCATCCATCCGTATCAACACCGAGTGGTTTCCCAATGTAACGCCATGCTTTCCATCTTAAACAATCGTTTCGGATGTCTCTTCCAAGCTACTGACTGTGACTGCCCCCATGCACCACGCTCCTGCCCTACCCCCCCCCCCCCCCTCCCCCGCCCCCGCCAGCGCACACGACGACGCGGTGGCCGAAGCGCCCCACCGATCGTCGCCTGAATTATGGACGGTGTGCGGACGGCGGCGAGCCGGCCCGCCGTCAGCGGTACATCGCGTGGCGGGTCACCGGACGGCGGCGAGCCGGCCCGCCGTCAGTGGTACATCGCGTAGCGGGTCACCGGACGGCGGCGAGCCGGCCCGCCGTCAGCGGTACATCGCGTGGCGGGTCACCGGACGGCGGCGAGCCGGCCCGCCGTCAGCGGTACATCGCGTGGCGGGTCACCGGACGGCGGCGAGCCGGCCCGCCGTCAGCGGTACATCGCGTGGCGGGTCACCGGACGGCGGCGAGCCGGCCCGCCGTCAGCGATACATCGCGTGGCGGGCTACCGGACGGCGCGCGCGGCCCGACCCCACCGCCGGCGGCTGGCCGGTCGCACCACTGGGCCGAGCCTGACACGGGCACCGGTTCAGGGCGAAGCGCCGCTCTGCCGGCGTTCATGACTGATGTGCCGCTGCGTAATGGCGCGCAGGAGTCGGCGGCCCGTTATTACTGGGTCCGACCGCGGCAGATACGACCGGCCGTCACGAGGCATGGCTCGCTTTCGTGGTCGGCTGTTGGAGCTTCCTGGAATGGAGTGCTGCGTGCCGTGACATTCAGCGAATGATGCCTCTTTCAGGTGGATAACGTGCCGCTGAAGGGATATACGAATCACGAGGCCGTGGAGCTTCTGAAAAACACTGCACAGGTGAGAGGCAGATAAATGTGCGCAACGTCCCCACCTGAGGCAGGAACCGAGGGAATCTGAGGACGCATTTTGAGAAACGCCGTGTCAAGTCACTTAATAAGAAGTAGTCGCGGAGGCACTGAGTCAATAGTCAGTCAACCACGGAGAATTTGCCATACCGCATTCCATTTTTAGTTCAGTTGTGCAAATAGTACACTACAGGGATACATTTTCAAGCGGCTCGCCAGCACCCGGGAAAACTGACGGGGTCGAGGGGACCCCGGGGCCATCGGGTCATCGGGGCTCGGCCGGCTGGGCACGCTGTGGGAACGACCGCCCTGCGCACGGCCTGTGGGCACTGGGTCCAGCGCTGCGCGTGTCCGCGTGTGGGCGTGCCCTCGTGTGTGCACGTGCACGCGTGACTGACGAGTGGGTGGTGCCGCGCTGACCAGCCGCTGCGCCCGGCCGCCGCCAGGTGGTGCGGCTGAAGCTGGCGCGCTACGTCAGCGGCCCCAAGTACGACCAGCTAAAGCAGGCCATCGCCAGGACGGAGACGAGCACGGCGAGCGAGCTGGCCGGCCGCGGCGCGGCGCGCGGACAGCAGGTGGGCCGCCGCCAAGCCGCCCGGCTGGTGCAGGGTTGCTGTTACCGGCAGTGGGGGTCGCCGGAGATGGGCAGCCGCTGGTGCACAGTGCAGAATAGACGGGTTGTGCTCGGCCCATTATCGTGTTTTTGCTCTCGTTCAGCTCTCACGCAGGCTGGAGGGTCTTGTTTGGTAGGGATATGATACCAGGGTCCTGTCTGCTGTCTCGTTTGCGGCTGTTGGACCAGACGTCAGTTGTTTGGTCTTATCTGTATTTACTTGCCAACGGACGGGGTATGGGTCGCGGCTGTGTCGTGGAGCTGGTGACCAGTACCGCGGCTGTGTCCGGGTCTGCCTGGTGTAACGGCCGTGGTCTGTGTGCCGCAGTCCTGGTCTCCGTCCGGCGCGGACGGCTCGGCGGCGGAGGCCAGCGCCGGGGGCTCGGGTGACGCGACCCACTGGCAGGCCGGCGACGGCCAGGTGAGGCCGGGAGCACCGCGCCGCCGGTCAGACGGACGGACCGCGCCGCCGGTCAGACGGGCGGACCGCGCCGCCGGTCAGACGGGTGGACCGCGCCGCCGGTCAGACGGACGGACCGCGCCGCCGGTCAGACGGGCGGACCGCGCCGCCGGTCAGACGGGCGGACCGCGCCGCCGGTCAGACGGGCGGACCGCGCCGCCGGTCAGACGGGCGGACCGCGCCGCCGGTCAGACGGACGGACCGCGCCGCCGGTCAGACGGGCGGACCGCGCCGCCGGTCAGACGGGCGGACCGCGCCGCCGGTCAGAAGGACGGACCGCGCCGCCGGACACAGCAGACACACAGCCCAGGCGGCCAGACGGCCGTCCCTTGATGGCGCTCCGGTCAGGCAGCACGCGCGCTCTCATTGAGATGGCTGGACCGTAGGCAAAGTCCCTCGCCGTCTGGACAGCGCCGCTGCTGATCAGCCACTTTTGTGGGGCGCGTGACAAGCGTGGGCAGCGCGGTCGGCCCGGGCACGGGTATTGATGCGCTCTTGGCTCGGCACCTGACTTTGGGGTGTTATGAGGTCTGCTGCGCTGCGGCAGTGAGTCATGTGGTCTCCTCCCCGAGGAGTGGGCTATGTTTGACCTCCAGCCTTTCGCGGCGCTGGGTCTGCCAGCCTCCCAGCAGGGTTTGGCCGTGGGCCTCTGGGTCACGTGATATGTGGCCGTGCAATTTGGCTACTCGCCCAGCTGGATTTATTTTATATGATCGTTTTTGTTAAGCGGTATTCTTGAAAAAGGAGTGCAATTTATAACTAAAACGAAAAATTGTGACTTGGAGCGCCCGAGGTCATCTCATTCAATGTCACTGTGCGAGGCGTTTGACAAGACGTTTTGTCCAACGTCATGGGTGTAACTCATCTTGTGTATTATTTTCTAGTCGGTTGATGTTCTGCATGCTGGGTGACAGGATATTTTATTTGTGACCGTTTTGGGGGATCAAAGGGAAGCATGTGAAGCTCGAAGGAAACCGAAGTCACAGCAGTCTTGTATGTACTTTGTTACACACACATAATGTTAATAATGACAAATCAGAACCAAGTCTGAATTTCAAACGCGTGATGAGGGGCTACTCATGACTTTGACACAATGACAATATGCGTTGTAGCTGGAGTTTAGAGTTGCTTCGAAAACATCCGATATTAGCTCGTGTTGATTTTCGGTCGGACCGTTGATGTTCACGGGGTGGGGGGAAGGGGGGGGGGGACGGCCAGCGGCATCAGCGTGACTGACGGGGTGGGACTCCGGCAGGCGCCCGCCCAGTCCGGCTCCGAGGGCGCGGGCCCGCTGCCGGCCGACCTGGAGCAGGCCATCTGTCGGCGCTGGACCGACTTCCTCGGAGACGGCTACGACATTGTGGTGAGACGTCTGGCGACGGGCCCGCGCCCACACCGGCAGCGGATCGCCATTGTTTGTACGAGAGGCCCACCTGCACCAGTGCCATGGGATTGGACGCTTCGCTGCTAAAGCGCTGGCGTTCGCGCGGGTGTCGTGTGTCATGTGCTATTGGTATTCAGTGTTTTCGTGAGAGCCGGATGGAGTGACTGCAGGTTGGTTGCTATGCTGCTGTAGCTGCTGCTGTGCGTTATGGGAGCCGGTTGGTCGTGTGATCGGTCCATCGGCCCCCTTGTGTGATCGGTCCGTCGACTCTGGTCGCGGGGTGCCTGTCACCCGTGCTGTGCACCTGACCCGGGCCGCCCCGCCAGGTGGCGCAGATCAGCAAGTTCCAACCGGGCGGCGGCCTGGGCCTCAGCCTGGAGGGCACCGTCGACGTTGAGGACGGGCACGAGGTGCGGCCGCGCCACTACATCCGTTCCATCCTGGCGGACGGGCCGGTGGGCCGCAGCGGCAGGCTCCGCAGCGGCGACGAGCTGCTCGAGGTGGGCGCTGGCGGGATGCACGCCCTGGCCGCGGCGTCACACTGGCCGCGGTAGCGCCTTGGACGCCAGTCGGGGGTGCTCGTTACATAGGCCGCCAGTGGGGATTACATTATACATTTTTACATCCCCATGTTCATAATTCTATACGCATCCACGTCGCGTGTTTTCGGTAAGATATGGGCAACTCATGCCTATTTTATTTGGCTCTGTATGGCTATTGGTAAAACGCCGATCTACGGAGCGTCACCGGCTATTTGTATCCATCATTGACCTGAGCATGGCATGTTGTTAGACTTTCTGTTACGTCGCATACGCGTGCATAGCGCCATCCCAAGAAGAGCGCGGATTGTAGTTGGCTGTGTGAAGCCGGCCCCCGTCTCGGCACCGGCTGCTGCGCTGGTGTCCGCGGTCCCGGTAGGTACCGCCGCTCGGTGTTACTGATGTAGAGGCCAGCACAGGCCGGGAGCTGACGGAAAGCTGCCGTAGAGCTTTGCGGCTTTTTGTGTTGAACATATTGCAAGGGTCCGACCTTTGGTCATGTTTCCTCGATCAGGTCACGCTGTAGACACGTGGTTGCAGGATGAGCATCTCCGCCTAGCCTGTGCCGCCACTCCACCTCGCGCGTGCTGACGAGGCGCGGCGCTATGGCTGCAGGTGAATGGCCGGCCGCTGCTCAGTATGAACCACATCGAGGTGGTGAACGTGCTGAAGGAGCTGCCGACGGACGTGCGGCTGGTGTGCGCACGCAGCTGGGACCCGCCGCCTGCCGAGGCGGACGAGCTGGGACCGACGCCGCTCGGTCGACCGTCGGCCATTGTGAGTGGCGCTGGCAGCAGCGCCGGCTGACGGCGACCACACGTGCCGCGCGCCGCCGGCCAGCCGGGGGGGGGGGGGGGGGGGGCGACCTCGTGACTGGCATAAGTTGGGTCGGACAGGGTAAAGGTGCAACCGGCTTTAGCACGTGGCTGTACTCGTCAAGGGCAGGAGCGGAGCGTGTATCGTCCAGATGGCTGACCTATCATTGCTGGAGTCTACGCTGCGCAGCGGCGGTTGGCGTTGGCTTGCGTGCCAGTTTGTTTCGCGTGACGTCGCGCGGCAGACGTAACGGCCGCGGCGCCGGGCACGGCTGCCATCGTCGGTGAGTCGGGCGGCCGACGCTGACCGACGCTGCCGCTGCCGCTGCAGGGTCGGCTGGCCGGCCTCTCCGAGCTGGGACTGGGCCCAGACCGGCTGCTCAAGGCCAAGTCGGACAGCTCACTGGCCTCCAGCGGCACGTCTGTGACGGACACAAGCCTGTCTCGGCTGCGCTCGCGCAGCATGGAGCCGCTCTCCGGACTGGCCATGTGGTCCAGTCAGCCGCTGGTCGTCACGCTGGAGAAGGGCGAGCGCGGCCTGGGCTTCTCCATTCTTGACTACCAGGTGACGGTGCGGCGCGGGTCGGCCGGCGGCTGCTCGGAGATGCGGCGCCCCGTCCTCTGGCGCTGCTGGTGAGAGGCGAGCGGGTCGGTTGGTTCGGCTTCAGATGGCTGGCTGATGGGCCAGGTAGCGCCGACTTCACTGGCCGTGGCCCAACTGACCGGGCTGGGGTCATGGTCTGGCCTGATCGTGATCAGGCCTCTGTTGCGCCTCCTGCTCGGCCGTCTGACCGCAATGTGACCTGGCCGGAGCCCGGTCTCGCTCGCTGCTGACCGACCGACCGTCCTGCCGCGCTGTCGTGCCAGCGGGGCCGGATCAATCCGAACGAGACTGTGATTCTGACCTAACCTGATCCACTGCCGCAGGACCCGATGAACCCGAACGAGACGGTGATAGTGATCCGGTCGCTGGTGCCGGGCGGCGCCGCCCAGCTGGACGGCCGCCTCATCCCCGGCGACCGGCTCATGTCCGTTAACGACGTGCGGCTGGAGAACGCCTCACTGGACCAGGCGGTGCAGGCGCTGAAGGGCGCGCCGGCCGGGCCCGTGCGTCTGGGCGTGGCCAAGCCGCTGCCGCTGGCCGCCGACGCCGGCAGCAGCCAGGTGAGTGCCGGCACCCAGCTGGGCCGTCACGTGCTCAAGGCGGAGAGCTTCTGAACCAGCCGGCAGCCGCGGCACGGCTCCGGACGACGAGCAGCGGAGGCGGCCGCCGCGCCCGGCCCACGGCGCCCCGTGACCACCAGTCTGCTGTGCTTTAATTTGGGCGTGAATACTGGAGACTAGTCATGCAGATCTTGTCGCTCAAGAAGGATCATTCGAGTGCCTAGTAATCGTAGTGTGAGTATGTTATTTTTAACAGGCTTTGATATTCCGAGCGCTCGGTTTGACTTGTGTGAGGTAGAAGGTCGTTATTGATCGTGTTATTGTTACGGTTGATATGATATTGAGTGTGATTTGCGTGGCCGACTTCTCTGCGGCTTTTCTACCGCGTTTAACCCGCTCAGGTGTGTACAACTAACTGGCGTATGGCTCCGCTCAGCGCCGGAGCCGGCCGGTCGGGTTTGACGATGACCCGGCGCGCATAGTCTGGTCCGGCGTGCCCACCACCGGGCGCGCCGTGTAGAGCATAACCACGGAACTAACCCGGTGTGAGCGTGACCTCCAGCACAGCGGCACCTGCCGACTATCTGGCGAAGGGGCTGGCGACTTTCTCGCACCGTTTTCCACACCGCGGTCACCCCTGAGCACGGGACACCGCGTGTACAGCTACGCGTCTCTTCACGCACCACTGAGCTCACGCACATTCGGTGGCTCGGAGGCCCTTACCACTCTCACTGGCTAGCGAGGTTTGCGGGAACCCGGTCTTAGCCCCCCCCCCCCCCCCCACTGCATGGACAAGCAGACGTGCATACGCCTGAGTGTGAGCATGCGCACGATGGCCTGTCCGGCTTGTCTCCGAGCCGAGCTCTCCGTCCAGGCAGCCCCCTGTCTCCCTGCTGCTGAGGCCTGCTCGCGCCCTTCGCATGGAAGCCTGCGTGTCTGTCTACCCACACCACCCGCTCGCGGCCTTAGATCGCCTGTTTCGACTAGTCATGTACCCGAGCATAACAAACGCGCTAGAGCCGGCGTGCCATTGTTGACTGAGTGGGCCGGTCGGCGGCTGCCTCGCTCCGTTGGGGTTGGCCGGTCGGCCGGCTCGTGGTCTGGCAGGGCGCGCGGAGGCGACCGCCAGTTCTGTGGGCTGCGCTCCTCGTTACCGATGGGCATGTTTCCGTACGCTGTGGTGTGCACGGCGGCCTGGTGCGCGCTGCGCTCCGTGTGATGCGTGTCAGACTTAAATAAACAAACCGAGTTTTAGACGCAACGGGTGACGCGTTTGCGAATCCGAGCCAGTGGTCTTGTGCTGAGAGACGAACGGCTTGTACGTTGACCCCGCGAGTCGTTTGATCTCGCCGCATGGTCCGACACACGAGTCCGCACGGTGAGTGCCGCAGTCAGTGAGCTTGATCTGCACAGCTGAGCAGGAGTGGACAGGGGTGGGGGTCCAGTGGCAGCATCAGCGGGCACTCTCTGGCTGGGCAGGAGTGAACCGGTGGGGGTTCAGTAGCAGCGTCAGCGGGCAGTCTCTGGCTGGGCAGGAGTGGACAGGTGGGGGTTCAGTAACAGCGTCAGCGGGCAGTCTGGCTGGGCAGGAGTGGACAGGTGGGGGTCCACTAGCAGCGTCAGCGGACAGTCTCTGGCTGGGCAGGAGTGGACAGGTGGGGGTTCAGTGGCAGCGTCAGCGGGCAGTCTCTGGCTGGGCAGGAGTGGACAGGTGGGGGTCCACTAGCAGCGTCAGCGAACAGTCTCTGGCTGGGCAGGAGTGGACAGGTGGGGGTTCACTGGCAGCGTCAGCGGGCAGTCTCTGGCTGGGCAGGAGTGGACAGGTGGGGGTCCACTAGCAGCGTCAGCGGGCAGTCTCTGGCTGGACAGGAGTGGACAGGTAGGGGTCCACTAGCAGCGTCAGCGGGCAGTCTCTGGCTGGGCAGGAGTGGACAGGGGTGGGGGTTCAGTGGCAGCATCAGCGGGCACTCTCTGGCTGGGCAGGAGTGGACCGGTGGGGGTTCAGTAGCAGCGTCAGCGGGCAGTCTCTGGCTGGGCAGGAGTGGACAGGCGGGGGTTCAGTAGCAGCGTCAGCGGGCAGTCTGATTCTGCGTCCCGGCGCATCTTATCAGCGCCAGAACAGCGGAGGAAGATTAAGGACGAGAAAGACAGCACGTGTGCCCGCTTATGCATGTTAGGATCACGGCGATTAAGTATGAGCCGGTATTTGCGGTACGCTAAGTTATGTTGCTCATACGCTGTCATGCGCACGGTGGTGGATGATGACTTCGCTGGTTCAAGGCGCACCATTCAACTCAGTCTGAACAACGGCAGCAAAAAGTAAGGGCATACCAACGCTTGGATTGCGGCATTGCCTGTTATAGTTGTCGCATGGCCCTGTCATGTAAACACTGATCTAGTCCCATTTCACCTGCGAATACACGGGACGAAAAAAACGACTCATGGAGTGAAAATTAGTATTTCGGATTAAATTGCTCTTAACGGAATCCATTATGTCAGTATTAACGCTGCACGTTCTCTGTGGGAGGGGGGGGGGGGGGGGGGGCGGGGGAAGGGAATCACAGTGATGCTCAACAGTATAATCGTATTCAATAGCAAATTTAGATTCAATGAATCATTTCCCGCTTCATGAGTGATGCCGAGTTTTCTAGCGATAGTTTTGGAACCGTTTCAGACAAAGTGGGGAAACATGAATGTTTTCAAGCAACATTTGTAACATGTACGCACCCATTTCTTGACAGGGTGTTCATCAGTGGCGACAGTAGCAGCCGGTATATGGGGCTATCCTCCGATAATGCGGATTTTTGTAAGCTGGTACCCAAGTGAAAATGATTGCACCCTCCAAGGCTTGCGTGAAGTGGTGCATGCAGGTCATGATTAGTGTAGGTGATGCCTTATTTTTGTCTTCGTTAGTGTCCTGACTCCAAAAGTAGTTTTTAGAGGATCATACATCTTGAAAACATGAAGCACTAAGACCTAAACAAATTTCAAAAAGTAAATTTTTCACGCTTTCGTCAAAAAAATGTTGCGCCATGAAGATGCATCAAAGTTGTTGCGCCATGAAAATGTATCAAAGATTGTTTTCTGATTACCGGCGTGCATCGTACCCTGCTCAGGGCAGCTGGAGGCACGGTGTCATAGATAAGGTCTTGCGTCTTCTACGACTTAACAGGTCGTTTCGACCACGAAAATTCCTTCGAAATCACTTGCTAGCCTATCCGCGTTCTACCGTTTGAGATCTCGGGAACAGGTGGCGAGCTGCGACTCCTGGAACACCAACACGGACGGCCCACATAGCTTCACGTGCCGACAGCCGCGCAGGGCTCATTGGCGCTACGGCCGACCAGTCCGCTGTCCTAACGAAGCCTTTGAGGGCTCGTGGTCTAGGACGTGTCAGTACATGGGAGGGTGGTTACCACTGACTGTGGGAGACTCGCGTCTGTGCTGCCAGGCCTGAAGTAAAGGGGCCTGGCTGCGGCACACGCGACGTCATCGGGCAGCGGCGCTCGGGCCGCTCACACCACCGCCCGCCTACCTGTCCCGGCAGGGCTGCACGTCGGCGTCACAGTCGGACGTAGACGAAGTGGAGGCCGACTCGTCTGGGAGCGGCGGCTCCCAGCCCCAGCCGCGGGCTCCCGCCACCCGGGTAACTACCGACAGCGCACACCAGTGACGGCGTCGACAGCCGGACCCCTGACAGTTGAGCTCCTGACAGCCGGGCTGCTGACAGCTGGACCTCTGTCAGCAAGACTCCTGGCAGCTGGGCTCACAGCGTCGACAGCCGGACCCCTGACGGTTGAGCTCCTGACAGCCGGGCTTGTGACAGCTGGGCTCCTGACAGCATCGACAGCCGGATACCTGACAGCTGGGCTCCTGACAGCCGGACTCCTGACAGCTGGGCTCCTGACAGCCGGGCTCCTGACAGTTGAGCTCCCGACAGCCGGGTTGTGACAGCTGGGCTCCTGACAGCGTCGACAGCCGGATACCTGACAGCTAGACTCCTGACAGCCGAGCTCCTGACAGCTGGGCTCCTGACAGTTGAGCTCCTGACAGCCGGGCTTGTGACAGCTGGGCTCCTGACAGTTGAGCTCCTGACAGCCGGGCTTGTGACAGCTGGGCTCCTGACAGCGTCGACAGCCGGATGCCTGACAGCTGGGCTCCTGACAGCCGGACTCCTGACAGCTGGGCTCCTGACAGCCGGACTCCTGACGGCTGGGCTCCTGACAGCCGGCCTCCTGACAGCTGGGCTATTGACAGCGTCGACAGCCGGACCCATGACAGCCGGACCGCGGACAGTCGGACCCCTGACAGCTGAGCAGCGCAAACGACCGGACGCATCACGCAGACCAGAAAAGCAGCACTGCATGATAAGTCCAATCGTTCGCTTTGTGCCATCTTGCCAAGGCAAGCATCTCAACTTCGGAGAGCGCAGACAGCTGGCCTTCTCAAAGTTCGAACAGCGGAAGTCCTGACACAGAACAAACGGATTCTTGACAAGTGTGCGCGGCCCGGATCTTGAGCTGACGCAGACGAGCTGACTTTGGCACAGCGCACGTCGGGCCTGATTTCTGACAGGCGTGTGCCGCCCAGATGTTGATACAGTACGGACGGCCAGACGCTTGACACAGCATGCATCAGATATCAGGCCCACCAGACGCGCACGGGTCGATTCTGGTGCCGACTGCGCCACCGGCTAATTATACTGAATCGATCGGCACGAGCGGCCATTGATGTCTTGTCGTCGGATGTGGTCGTTTGATGACACGGCCACGCCCCTGCTGTACGTGGGCGTGACGCTCCTTGTGACCAGCACGTGACGGCCCCGCCCGGGCGAGGTTCACGGACGTGCGCCAGCTGGAATTTCGTTGCCAGAGCCCAGGGGTCGCGCTGGATTACCTGCATGGATTGTTGCAAATGCCCTCGTCGTGAGGTGGTTTTCCTTCTGGCAGAAGTCGTTTGGGTCAGATAGACCGTGACTTGTTCCAAAGCACTCCTGGCGAATCGGTCGCGACTGAAAACAAGCGCCGAGGCGACCAACTCCCACGTTTTCATGTGCTTCAGCACGCTGTGAATGCGCTCAGCGCTCGCCAAGGTAACTTTAACTCCGTGATACCACGATCTGGCGTCACGTGCCATATATTGTTCGATTAAGGGGATTTTGTGAATCTCACCACTTTCTAAGTGTGGGCCGTGCTGTGGCTGAGGTTATGACCTGGCCGCCGGTGATATCTGCAGGATGAGCCGGTGTTGCTGGCTGGCCAACAGGAGCGACTACTGCTCTTCAAGACAGGCACCGTGCCGCCGCCGCCGCCGGCTGCACCCCAGCGCTCTGGCTCCGGGGACAGCGGCCGATGGCACTGGCGCAGTGGCGTCCCCACGCGGCAGGGTGTCAAATTGTCGACACACGCAGGGCTCCGGCGAAGCCCCCCTTGCCCGCTCCAAGGTGATAATTGTTGGGGCTTTGTATCTCACTGACAGTCAAGGCCATTGTGTGAGGGTTGCTGTCATTAGGCAACATTTGGGATGCGGTGATGGCGTGGTGAGGATCGAACTCAGACCGACGAAGTCAAAGTCGAGCGCTCTTACCACTTCCCGACCACCACTCCTCAGCTGCACGGTGATGGGTGACCTTGACAGAGGCGCAGAAATGCATCGCGGCCTGGGACTTGCGAAAACTGACAGGGGAAGGGAGATTATGTTCTCGTGGAACGGGGCGATCGCCAAGAACGATGCCGATGTCGGGGAGCGCCGCAGTGAAGGCTGAGCCCAGCGAACGCTACAGCCATGGGTGGAAAATACGGCATGACTTGTGGAGGCGGTCACACAAACCCTCTTCAAACTCGGCATAATGCCAGCATTTCTCCATCTTATGCTCGGACGGGTGGCCTGGCCATGCCAACTTTTCCCAGACTCTTCCACAACCAGCTAAGGTTTGCTGTTTTTTTGTTTTGTTGCAGGGACTTCATTTCTGCAATATGCAGGATATCAGATTTTAGCTGAGATGGGAGCGCCCTCAGTGAATTAATTTTAAACATGTGGGAAGGCGCAAACCCGAAAGCAGACAACTCCACATAACTAACGAGAAAGAGCCAGAGAAAGCCAGATCGGTCCGGGGAACTCGGAAGAATTACGCCAGCCGGGATCTTAAAAGGCTTTTTAATGTCACCTGGCCGTAGATAAAACTTGTCCTTTGATCCTGCGGTGTGTGCACTGAGAGGAAGACCCCAACTGGCACCTCTTTGTTCGCCTCTCAGACCTGACATCCAAGTTCGAGGGAGATTATCCCCCATCGTCCTCAGATTTAGGAACTATCCATGAAACAACCATGTCAGTATACGATGTGTGAACCACAACCTACCATGGATTATGCGAACTCGGCCCCACGTTCCGATAATTGTGTCTTCTGTTGCTGAACGGCATACCTGAGCTGGATCACATCCAACGTTGGTACCGGTATTAAGCTATCCATTCCACACATCTGACTTCAAAGCGATACTGATGGTATGTCAGGTCACTACGAAGCTCACGTCACCAATAAGCGCATACAGGACAGAATGCGCATTTCAAGGCTGGCTCAAACTTGACGCAGCTGTCTTCGTATACGTCCTTTTAGAACGGAGCGGTTTTTGTTTTAGACGGCATGGTCGTCGAAGCACCAGGCGGTTCATTCTCGTGCGTTTCTGCTCAGCTGGTGTGCCTTCATTTCAGCTGCGTCCGAGCTTTGGCTGAGCACAAACTATAACCACTTATATAGCCACTGTACTGCAGAAAATGCGAGCTTTCTTTTGCACCGTTTGGGGCGTTGAGCCGAGCTGTACTTCTTAGACAGCACAGTTGCACTCGCTTGTATGCTTCACTTGTTAGCCAGTTGTCATGATATGAGGGTCGAAAGTTGCATCAGCGAGGTCCAATAAGCTGGTTTAAGACGAAAGAATTGGCAGATCGATTGGCGCGATTTCGTAATGCGACCGTTGGCTCCGACGATACGAGCGCGGTGCCAAGCCGACCTACCGCAGGCAGACACGAGCACTGGGACATGTCTCCTTGGATCCGTGAACATGTCACGCGCACTTCCAGTTACAAGCTCCCTTTTGGAGTTTCCTTTTGCAGACTGAGTGCCTCCTTCACCATTCACTCCATAGTATCTGCCCCATGCGATAAATGTAAATATTTCGCAAGCTCGCAAAGCGTTGCTGCGCTTGTAGTGGTTTAACCAGCAGTCCATTGGCCAGTCCGATTCTGTAGGTTGCTGGTGTTTGTTGCTCCGTGTTCGCTGTTTCCAAGGCCGTGGTTTGTTTCAGACCATCTACTGAAACCATCAAGCCCAACGGACACCGCGACCGAGGCCGGGCACGGCACATCGCCGCCGTCTCCGTGGCCGTCCGACACACCGGGCCTCGAGGCCCCGCGGGAGAGGGGGCGGTGGTCTGAGGCGGCCGGCCTGGCCTCCGCTCGCGGGGCGGGGTCGAGCTCTCCGTCTCCGTGGCCGTCCGACACACCGGGCCCCGAGGCCTCGCGGGAGACGGGACGAGGGTCTGAGGAGGCCGGCCTGGCCTCCGCTCGCGGGGCGGGGTCGAGCCCTCCGTTTCCGTGGCCGTCCGACACACCGGGCCCCGAGGCCTCGCGGGAGACGGGACGAGGGTCTGAGGCGGCCGGCCTGGTCTCCGCTCGCGGGGCGGGGTCGAGCCCTCGGTCTCCGTGGCCGTCCGACACACCGGGCCCCGAGGCCTCGCGGGAGACGGGACGAGGGTCTGAGGCAGCCGACCTGGCCACCGCTCGCGGGGCGCGGTCGAGCCCGCTGTCGGAGGAAACAGCCGGCTGCGCTGCAGATGGTCCGCCGCCGGGGCCCGACTCCTCCGGCCCGGAGCAGGGCTGGCGGCGGCGACCCTCCAGTACACAGTCGTCCTCGTCCTCGGCGTCCTCGGTGTGCTCGTCTTCACCATCCTCCTCGTCTTCGTTGTCCTCGTCCTCGTCAGCTGACGTCAGCGGCTCGTCCGTGAACGAGGGCAGCCGAGTGAGACGAGGAGGCGGTCCATCGTCTGGCGGTACTTCCAGTGGCAGCGAGGCCGACTTTGTTGTGCCAAAGACAAGCAGAGTGACGACTGAGAAATGTGGCGTCGCCGATGAAGATGCTGCGTCGGGCGCCTTGCCGATGGTGGAAACATCTGGTGTTGGCGATAAGGATTTGCGCATGACGGAGAAGTCGGCGACATTGATGTCTAGTGACACTGACGTAAACAAAGGTGTTGAAGAGCCATTAGGTACGACTGGGATGTCACGTAATCCCTCTTCGTCGCAGGGCATAGTTATAGCACATCAGCCGGGACATGCAGTGTCTATTCCAAGGCAATGAGCGCCTGATGACAAGGTAAGTATAGGTCCGTCAACTAGGTAGCTGCTAGCAATACAGAGCATGTCCTCAGGCTGTCTGCATCTGACATGCTCCTAACGAAGACCCGACATCAGTTCCAGATGTGCAGGTGGCAACAGTCTGCCCCACTCGCGTTCAAATACGAAAAGGCTTCCATCATTCAAGTTGGTAAGGGCGTCATAGTTTTTGTGTGCTTGTTGTAGGAGCTGCAGCGCAGCATTACAGCTTGCTGTGTGCCTTTTCACGCGCTGCATTTTTCCGGCGCCGCCCATCCAAACGACGTGAGAGGCGAAAAACATCCTATAGTCTAAGTTGCTATGTGTGTTGTAAAACCCCAAATGACATGTGTCTCGTACCGTTTCAGGTGGGTCACCGCAGCTGAAAACAGGCAGTCACCGCAGGAAAACAGAGTCACCGCAGCTGAAAACTGGTCAGCTTGACACCAACGGATGGCGCCTATGGCACAAATGGTGCCGTCCAAACGGTCACGGGGACCAAAGAGCAAAACTATGAGCTGGTCCAAATCGCTCGCTGATTGGCCAAGTAAGACGACTCTCTGGCGGAAAGCTATACAAACTATATTTTAGGGTACGGCCACTAGATGGTATTAGCAGTCTACGATCATTGATAAGGGCGCTGGCGCTCCTGTCTCTCAGTTGTTTGTTGCGACCACTGGAGGCACTGCGGCAGCTAATAAACTTGTTAGCGACATGGCACACGGCGTTACTGTTATTGGACTAGGCAAGGCGTTGTTAAGTGATTTTGACAATACAAATTTTATGAACTGGAGTCTATCCACAGTTGCGAAATGACATCAGTAGCCGACGCGCCCGTGAATGCCAAAATCTCACCATCGGACCGGAAACGGATTCCTGGATACTTCCTGCTTGATAATATGTATACCAAAACAAACCACTGATCAGTCGGCATTACCTGCTTACAGGCCCAGAAGAGGAGATAGGCAAAACTTTTCAACTTTATAGTAGACCATCTGACTTCAGATACGGCAGCAGTAACTCAAAAACATCAAGTTAGCTTAATTTGTTTCATCACATTCCTCTTGACTAAAAATTCTCACGTTCAGAAGCGATGAAGACATATACAACCGTTGCGTCAAGTACCCATGCAACATCCAGCTGTCGCTGTAAATTCGTTAGCTTTGGACACCCCGGTTTAGGTGACCGTGTATTAGCGATACAACGCCCGCGCGACCCGTCACGCCCCAGGCAGCCAGACCGCCCGACGAGCAACATCCATTCGCGAACGGCAAATGCATAAGCACTAGTAAGCATACCTGCCGCAAGATGACAGGCATAGACCAACTTCAGGTCCGGCTGGTGCTGCGCAACGCCTAGAGTAACGCTAATTGTTCCCCTGTTCCTACCATCTCCTCCCCCACTTCTGCTGTTGCTAAATGTGACTAATTCAAAACCCTGTCCATGATATTTGAAGGATCTCTCACCTTACTCCATTCCGATTGGGTGGGTGGGGGGGGGGGGGGGGGGCGTCCAGGATAGGGGAGATTGGGACGAGCTGTACCACGCCCAAGTTAGGGGAGAGTGGGGCGAGTTGTACCACGTCTAAGACAGGGGAGAGTGGGGCGAGTTGTACCACGTCCAAGATAGGGGAGAGTAGGACGAGTTGTACCACGTCCAAATAGTATCAGGGGGATCTACTCCAAATTTATGCGACAAATGCCGGTCTTGAGTCCCTTGGCTTACGCAGAGCAGCGCCATTGATCTTTTGTAAGTTGTAGGTGCAGTTTGCGAGGAACCTTGCGCATATATATATATATATATATATATATATATATATATATATATATATATATATACGACAGTACTAATAGCCTTTTTCCCGTAGAATAACCAGGAGAATGCAAAGATAGATGGATTTATATTTCGGCTACATGCCTTTATCGAAAAAAACCTTTCTCTTCCTTTCAGTAAAGGTATGTAGCCGAAATATCAATCCATCCGTATTTCCCTTCCCCTGGTTATTATACAGAGAATAAGGTTATTAGTACTACCTTATCTTCACCATTTATCTTTCAGTGTTTTTTTCCGGCTACATACGCGCACGCGTCTTCGGGTGACGGCGACAAATATACTTTTTTCGTACGTTGCTGAAAACTCTAGTGACTTGAGGAAATATGTATTCAATGTATTACAGTATAAGCAGACTAATCAAAATGCTATACTGAGTGTTGGAAAGTACATGCGTGGCATTTGCCGCCAAACGTCTGCCGTCCGCTCACCAAGGACTTCGGGTGGCGCGAACTCGACACCAAGATGGCGGGCGGTCCATACTGTTTCAGCTGTACATGGGGCATGCTGTATCACGGATACAATGTACCGGCAATGGTTCCATGGGTGTGCTGCCAATGATTGATAGACATAATGGCCATGACTTAATGCCTGAATAACATGTAATGGGGACTACGTAATGACGTAGTATAATACCTATGTAATGACGTCTGTCTACGAGTTGCGATACAACACCTATGAGTCCTATTTGAGCAACCGAAACTAAGTTGGCAATAGTTGCATAGAAGCACCGACGGATTAGAAATAGCAAAAACTTGTTATGTTACAAACACGACAGGTTACGAGACGGCAGTTACGAGCGTCCCTTGTTTACATAGCGTAACAAGTCCACGTTGCCTGCGGTGCAGCCTATCGCATGCACAAAAATGAAAGCATTTTCCCACCACCTGATACAATTACCCCGGGGTGGGGAAGTTGCATCATTTGAAACGGGTTCATTCAGAGGTCATTTACACAAAAAATCAAGCGAAGACGCGCTGCCCAAATTGTTACCACTACATACATACCTGGAGGTTATAGCCGTCCGCAGATATAGACATCTTTGTGCTTTTCTCAGTAGTTATGGCATGAGGAAGCTCACTGTTAAAACTGATGCAACCCCCTCTACTATCCAGTTCAACTCACACTTAACCTTCTCTTCCCACCACCATAATAGGCACCCTTGCTCCGTTCATACCGGAGTCTTGGCGTATGTCATCGTTTCTGGGAAGTAAAAAGCAGCACTTTTTTTGCTCCTGATATCAAAATTGATTATAAAAATTCATTAGAAATTCGTTAAAAAGTCGCTTTGATGATTTTGCATCACTCCATTTTGGATCTGCTGGATACGCTCATAGCTGTTCAATGCTGAAATGTCTCCATAGCATATCAGGCCGGAAATAATTGCCAGTCGATCTATGTTGGTCGCGTTGAAATATGTTTGATGGATGTGACAACTTAATCGATTTGAAAATGTCTTAAATTTTGTTTGTTTTCGCCTCTTTTACCCTACTTCAAGCATTTTTGCGATTTCATTGCCTAAGAAATATAGATCTAGTCTAGAGAATTGGGACAGCGGTTGGATTTTCAAAATAGGCCCGTAGTTTCTGAGCTCACATGGAGGGGATCTGCCCCTCCCCCTCCCCACCGACCCCGAATGAGGTTACCGGGAAACCACCCGAAGTAGGGTGCAAGGCCATTTTTATCTGTGGAAGGGCGAAGAGGGGGTCGACCTGTTTATCCCCGGTGAATATGGGGTCGATACAAATAATAATACCTTGAGTTGCTTTCCGTCGCAATGCGCAATGCTAGAAATAACCTCCCTGTCATATACCAGGAGATAGGTGCTGATTAAGCGAGGATATCAACCACTTATTGGAATGGATTAAGAAAATTCTCCATGTTTCCAGCAGTACTCATGGTCAGGAAAGCATTTCTTCGTAACCGTCGCTGTCGCTGGAAACATTGAGTGCGTCATATGCCCCGATGATATGATATCACCAGCAGTGATATGATATCGTCGCTTACCCAGTACCTCTGATATATTCCAGGTTGGTAATTTCCAGCATTACACCCCGTGCATCGAGACGAAATGCTCCATCTAACAAAATGCAAAGGACAATACCTTTTCATTCCACGGGCCCGCACCCAACCCGACCTGCACGCGGCCTCCTTGTTTCTGGGGAGGTGCATGAAGCTAGGCGCGCCGCCCGCAGCCCAGCCCCATGGTTAGAGCATGAGGCAGAGGACGTGGCGGCCGGGTGGTGGGACGGCGCTATAAATACCGGCAGCCGCGCCGGCCGGTTTTCTCGTAAATACGCGGGGCATCGACCGTCCGCTCTCGTGTCCCTCCCCTTCCCCGACACGGGTCAAGCACCGGGAGTACCGCAGCCGGGCCAGCGATGCCCACTCTAAGTCGTGGCTCGGTAGTGGGTGGGTGGGTAGGAGGGACGGCAAACCAGCATTAAGCATCAAGCGCGTCGATTTGTTGCAGGGGTGGACGATAATACCAACGCTCATGGATGCCAGTTTGACGATATCGTGAAGGGAGTTCCGGCAGATGTTTCGGATCTATGCGCTACAACCCTCGGATCTGGTCGAGAAACTTCAGTTAATCTTTGCATACATGAGCCTACATTGCCAAAAGCACTCCCGTTTACCTGCTGGTCGCACAACTTTGTGAATGAATGCTTACTGCGAGCAGTTGGTTAGCCGACACACCAGCTGAGGTACACACAATGAACGGAAATGGAGGTGGAGCTCAAACACTCACAAGCAACCAAGCTTCAATGCCGATCGGAAACGTGCTGCTGTTCTGTTGAAGCCTGGGCTGGATTTCTGCTGACACCTTACTACCGAAGTGACGCCGTTGTTGGTCCTCAGCCAAGCTTCCCGAACAGTGAAAACGGCAGGAGTGCCCACAGGGCTATTCCACGACAGGGCACCAAAGCATGTTCACTATGACCTCTTCGATTTCGATCAAATTTCGGATCGGGTACTTCTGGTCCTTTTTTGACCTCATGGTCTTGTGAACTCTGTTTATATTCATGACCTTTAAAAACATCGAACTTGCTCATTTTTCACTGAAAGATGTCCGGCACATTGAGTCTGAGTGATGACACATAGTCAAGGACAAGAGAACGGGGAGGGGGGGGGGGGGCAGTAAGGCGGCTCGCCCGCCCAACCTGAAAGCTGGGGAGCTACGCCCCCTAGTTTGGAGGGCCTATGAAGGGCCCATTCTGGTATGTTAAGTGTGAAGGAAAACCTTCATCTGGTGCGCGGCGGAAGCGGCGAAGTGGGCGCAAGGGGTGAGGAACAGCGCAAAAAGAAACGTTTTTTCGACAGAAGTGTTGGGCAGGAAAAAACGGCGAGGGGGCGCGTGGCTTGGAAAGCAGGGTACCGAGCCGTGTACGCTTTGGGAGGCCAGCAGGAGTGACGTGCTGCGTGGCTCAAATACATGGCATTTGTGAGATCCGCTAGTTGCTTCTTACGTTAAGGGCCCGTTCTGAACTGTAAATGGATTACGTAAGCACGTAAAAGTTAATTCTGACCTGTCGAGCACTCATTCTGGCCCATTAAGGGTCTGTTTTAATCAAAAGAGGGCAATTCGGAGCTTGTAGAGGACCCATTCTAACATGCAGAAGACCCATCATTGATTGCAGAGGGCCCATTCCGGCCTGCGGAGGACCATTATGACCTGCAGACGGCACGCTATTGACTGTAAAGGCTCATTCTGGCGCATAGGGGACGCACCATGATTCATGCAGCGTGAGGGGGGGGGGATGGTCTGACTAGTATAGGGTCCATCATTAACTGCGGGGAGCTCACTCTAGCCGTTAGAGGACTTATTCAGGGAGCCGATTATGACCTGTAGAGGACGGATTATCGACTATGGCGGCCCCCATTCTGGCCAGAAGAAAGGTTCATTCTTGTATAAAGGGAGCCCATTCCGGCCTGTAAATAGGCCATTCTGACGCAAAAAGGGCTATTTTGACCCGTACAGGCCCATTCTGACCTGTAATGCCTAGTGGGCCCAGCTGACCTGTAAAGGGTCCATTATTGACCGTGGAGGGCCTTTACTGTGTTGCATAGGGCCCATTCCGACCCGCATTGGGGCCATTCTGACCTGGGGAGGGCCTATTATTGATTTGGAGAGCTCATTCTGGCTTGTAGAGAGCCTATTATTAGCTGTAGTGTTCCCATTCTGCACTGAGAGGGACCCATTCAGAACTGAAAAGTGCCCATTCTGTTCTGTAGAGGGAGAATCCTGCCCTGTTGTATAGGGCCCATTATGGCTTGTAGGGTGCTCGCTATCTATTTTGGGAGCCCATTTTGGCGTTTTGGAGTTCGCCCCGCAACTTGAACATAGCTCCCGCGTATTGCGCGTAAATTTGTCTGCACCTCCAGCGCTGTGATGCGTCCCCGAGGTGAATAGCCAGGCCATTAGAGGTGCCACTCTTGAGCTCGCAGGACCGCGACATGCGGGCTTTAAAAGTCCACAGGGCTTTTGGCGGGTATTTCTGACAAAGCTACGAGTAATGGCGGGCTTGCAAAATATAAATGCATTCAAATTTTGTGCTTGCAACACAAATGCATCGTTCATTTACCAATACACAATCAATTACCTATTAGCTAATCACAAGAACCACCCATGAAAATTGAAGTTTTGCAAACTATGTGACCATAAAGAATTAGCGTAGTCAATGTTTAGGCCTTCCAGACATCAAACATAATTTTTCATAAATCAATCTGCCATAACACATTCAATAACTTCATCAGTAGAATGAGATGGGTTAAGCACTGCACCACTGCAGCTCAAGATTAAAGTAAACAAAATACATTATGAGTGGTTAAAACCCTCACAGCTCACAAAAGCGCAAGAGCCATTCTGAACTTGTCAAGAACAGGCAGATAAAGCTAAATACCTGTTATAAAATACAATACACATCATGAGAACACAATGCCTGGCAAAGCTGATAGGTTCAAGTGCTCAGGTTATGTTCAAGCAGCAAACTCCATCCAACAGGTACCGTTAAGACCAAATAGAAAGGAGCGTCTCGCATTGCAGTTAAAGCACATGCCAAAGGCCGCCAACTCCAAAACACCTATCGCCAAACCAGTTTTCTGTAACCGAAGCCTCATCTGCAGACTATGCAGCCTACAGAAAGAGATAATATGTGCTAAATGCGTGTCATGTCTTGTTTCGCCCACGGTTCATTTAGCCACCAGGACAATGGCGCACCATGCTGCAGCATCAAAGGACGATTGCGGCGCACATCGGTTCGCCTCGGCACAACCGAGAGCACAGTCAAGGCTTGCCGACGTCGTTAGCTTTTCAATGGGCTTGGAGGCATTGTTGCCATGCGTCAATGTAGTTTATCTCTTGTATAATCCACGTGAAACGACTGCATGAGAACACCATGGCATGAAAAAAGACAATATCTCGTCCACCCAAACGGGACCTTTCACATTTGCAAAAAATATTAGGGCAAGCATCAAATATGATGCAACGAGCTCACTTATAACTATTGGTTGAATTGATTTTTAACTATTTTAACTATTATTATTCACTCATAACTGTCAAGCGGGAAAGACTGTTCTAGAAAACACAATTTTTTTGTATAATAAATATGCTCCTCAGTATATCATTGCTTGACAGGGAGCCAGAATCGCTTTTGAACTAGGGTGGGAGTGACAAATTTAGTCGCAAAAAGACCATGCGAGATTGAAAAAATCAATTCACAAAAGATGGAACTTATGAGCTCGTCACTGATGCTTCAGCAAACAATGACTTCTTTTTAAAGTTGCCACGGACGTAATATCAGAAACCTGTCAAGATCGCTTTGTCTTTAACATCTTAGGCCATTAAAGTGAAACCGAATACATTAAAGCATTGCAATTTCATGACAGCGTAATGAGCATACAAAATTATAAACACCAATAATATGATACTGCACTTTACACTTCCCTTCCACAATATTTTTTACACGAAGCAAAGCACAGAAATTCAATAACAAAATAACAATAGGAAGTTCAACAAGCATAAAACACTAAACGAAACTTGAACTCCTACACATCAGCCCATCACCAAGTTAAACATAATAGACATACCTCTGGCTTCTGTTAAGATGGGGTCATGGAAAACAAACATTTTGCCACTGTTTCTTACAAAATGCCAATGCTTATTTCCATGAAAGTAGCCAGTTATGCCTAACCTAAGGAGGCCTTATCTCATCTCGTCCTGTTTAACCTGTTTGTATCACAGCAGCAGTTGTGAGTTACTGATTCTTGCACAACTCCTATTGCCACTTGCCATACACTGAACTAACTTAACCTTACTTAGAGTAGCCCATATGCTGAACATCATTTCAACTCACCTATCTGTTGAAAGCAACACATGTAATAAAAACATGATAAAGCTCATTTTTGACTGGTTTCAAATTGCATTCTTATTCAGTTCATTTGTGTGTGCTTGCTGACATGATAAAAAATTGACAACACACAAATCAAAACACTCTAAATCACTTTGAACAACTTATTTTGATTTCCATGGTTGACCTATGTCAAGGGCAATAATGGGTATGCTCCACAAAACAATCTCTATCTTCTCCAAAAGTAGCCATGCCATGTATGTAAAAAGTAGCCATATATGACCATGCCAGTATTGCTGCTTGCCTTTTCAGCTGCAGCAAAGGCATCGATTTAGGCTTGTTTATTCATAATCAATGCCAAAGTTTGTCTTAAAAATATGGTGCATTTATACAGTATAGTCATTTGCCAGTCAGCAAACCGTGACAACTATAAAAACCTTTGGTTAAAGCAGCCATGAGGGACCACTTGAGGAAATTTGGGGCAAATAATCAAGAATATGGAACAAAATAAGCCCACTGCATGCCTTGTGGCATCATAATTTGTCTTATGACAAAACTCGATGGATTATAACAGAAAATGGCTATCTCTGGTTACCAATCATGTGTTGAAAGCAAGTAAGGTAAGGAATTACCTGGTCCACAGGAGACTTACTGGCTTGTTCTTGCTCCCCCACAATGAAAAGTCAGTACCTTTCGCATGGTCTGCTGACAGGCAGAGTCATCCCACTCACCCACGAAATATAAATATCATTCATGCCCACCATCCTACGACATTAAAATACGAAACAGGTAAGAGGTGTGCATGATAAACATCTCCAGAGGACAGAATTTCGCCATCAAACACTTCTGTATTAGCTGCGTCAGGTCTGTCCCAAAGCCCTGCATGGCAGCATTAGGATGGCCTCGTCAGGTAGCCTGGTGAGTTAGACACTTGAAAGGCTTATATTTATCATTATTGAGCACCGCCATGAACCAAAAAGGTTTACCGAGGGTTTAAAAGGCCAAAAATGGCGGTAAAATTAAGTTCCGTAATTCAAATTGTTCCCTTCATTCCCTGCGAATTGTTCACACTGGGGGGCATATCAAGCAAGATTGGGCGGCTGGCGAATTAATCCAATTTATGTATAAAATACGTACAGCTTTGCAGTTGGAGCATCTCGCAGAGAAATTGGTCAACATTTTAAGCAGCATATGGTACCTCTTAAGGCAATGGAAAAGGAAGGAAAAATAAATTGGTATCACAATCACAAGACACCAAGAAAAACAAAAGTAGTCAAATAAACATAAAGACTCATACTTTTCTGGCAAAATTTTGTAATGAGCTGATCTTACTTAAAATCTGTTAACACAAGTGCTCAAATGATGATATTCATCTTGTAAATTTCATTTAGTAGACATTTCTTGAATTTTTTACTCCTGCAGTTCAGAAGTGATGCAATTTAATGGTCATGTTTCCTCGGGAAAAAAAGAAGTGCGTGGAGTAAAATTCTCTACCAAGCTTTGCTGGTGCTTGCACCAGGCCCTGCTTTCGTGGTGTGGTGGTGAGACCAAAAAAATAGGGGATGCGTGAAAACCTTGCATTTGGCACACAGCTACCGATTGTGATGGATTTTGTAAACAAACCAAACTTAATGCATGCAAGTGGCTGGAGTCGCTTGGGTTCTTGGGCTTGGAAGTGCCTGGCGCCCCTGCTCCGTGCATACATAGACATGATTCGGATGTAGGCGAAGCAGGAGCTAGCCATAGGTGTCCAGGTTCTGTGGAGCCTCGATTATGCCTGGTGGTTTCAAGTGGGTTCGGGTTTGGATGACATCTGAAAACCTCAAAAAAGGAAATAGGGGTTTGACATGTGCGATCAGACCATATCAGGCAGGGGCGAAAAATTTACGTAAAATATGGGGAAAAGGTGTGAAAAATTCCTCCTTGTAGGGCGCTGCTTTGCACCCAAAGTCGGCACTTCTAGGACACTGTTGTTTGACCACGTCGTCGTATTTCGCAAAACATTGATTGAGAGCCGATTGATGACTTATATATGAAGCACGCCAGATATGAACGACTCTACCACTATATCATTCTCGGCCTTGATTACCACAGGATCTGGAACGGCAGATTTAAATAACGTTATGACGTTATGAATGCCAAGGCGACCTTGATATACTCGCAGCGAAAAAGTCTGTATTTTCGCGGGTGTGCAGCTCAGAAACAAGAGGAATTTAAGCCTCAAGAATGGCAGAGTTGTGAACTGTACGAAAGGGTCTTAAGGTAGCTTTTCCAGTTCAAAACCAAACAAAAATGTGAAATGCTTCCTACGCTCATTTTGTTCTGTACGTTCTGATCTGGTAAAGAAGCAAATCTAAGCACAATTGACTGACAAATAAGAAAATACGTACATCTAGACATGATTGTGAAAGATGATGGTCGAACACAACCAAAATGTGATCTGATCCAACCTCATGATGTGTATTATCTATGCATTCATATGAAATTAACCGCTTTGGCCACAAATCGCATGGCGTGGTCATGGTTTTTTTCTTACTCGTAGGAAGTTGATTTCGATTATGGAATCAATCCAGCTTTGGAATTACCTTCCCAGTTACTGGGCAGCAAAGCCCCGTTACTGTACGTAAGCAAACGTGATCCGCCATCATTCGGGTACTGCTGACACTACTGTGTATGCAATGGAGAAGGTTGTTATTGAAGTACGTGTCTGAAGTGCAGTAATGTTTTAGTCATGTGTTGTCCGTGACATGCGTTAATTTTTGAAGCTGTTTGGTTTCCAGTATGTGCAACACTGCTTCTTTGTGAAAATATAGTTGTGTGGTTTCAAATACCAACCACCCCGAACTGCGGATCTCCCATTTTGTCTTCACAGAAGGCATGAATATGCTCGTTATACATGACAAAAGAGGTCACACCAACAAATGCAGACCTTCAAATTAAGCAAATAACTAAATAAAGCGAATATAAGTTACGTATTTTTTCCAGATTAATCCTATTGCCATATCTTCTTACTTTCTAGGTCTTGGAGTTAATATTATTTTGAAATGCCTGCTAAAGAGTCACGATGATGTCGTTCTGCAGTTAAGAATTTGTTACCTCTGACCAAGAGCAGTGTGCGTTTTAGCCCTTTTGAGAAGCTGAAGTTTCCTTGCAATACGCCTAACTTTTAGACATTGAAGTAAATGAAATGTGGTAATTTCAACAACCACTGTTGCTTGGAAAAAGTACAAGCAGTAACTATTGGTACATTTCCTAGTTTCTTCTTTGAGCTAAAGTTGGAAATATTTACTAGAAATAAAAACAATGCTTGCCGGCCTGTGGGGGGCCTCTGTCTCAGAATTGTCCTGCAAAGTGGGTCATATTTCAAAATTTTAGTGCTGGGCGGTAGCGGGCTTCCCAAATAAATAGTGGCAGCACTGGAGGTCATGTCACGGCCTTTAAATGTCGTTATTACGTTTGGCGTGCACCATAGCCGATATGGATGTCGTTTAAGGCGTGTCACCCGATCAAAACGTTGGCGAAATCTTGGAGCCTGTGGGAGGTCACATAGGTCACGTGTCAGTCAGTGACCTGGCCATGAACAGTGGTGACAAGTGAAATTTTGCATCCAGGCCACGCAGGCACTATTTCAATGATAACTTTAAGACTCGATGACAAGCGTAGAGCATTGCGTGGTGACATACGCGCGTTTATGACAAATATATGTCTAAGGTCACAAAAATGCGTCCGAGTACATAAATTCGTCACCAAAACTTGTGAGACTTGCAATGTGGTTCACAACGTGGGCTGCTGTTGTATTGCTACGTGCTAGATGATGCCAGTCGGAGGAATTCACGGGCAGGGTAAATAAACCAATGTAATGTGTTTAATATGTGCGCTGTTGTGTTGGGTACATATTTTGGGAAAACTACTGGTATGGGCAGGGCAATGAAAAATATTTGTGTGGCATGTCGGGTGGGCACTCCGCAAAATTATGCACAGTGTTACTGTTCGTCCTTTTTATCACATCTAGCTCCATTCACACTGCTTTTGCAACTATGAATTAACATATTTAGCTTCTGTTTGAGTTTTTACGGGAGCTTTCCATAATCTATAGCACAAGTATTTGGAAAATACAAGCGGGTGGTTGGCAGGTGGCACAACTGACTAGGAATGATTAGTGGGTGGGTATGAACACGTGAGGATTCCTTCATATCTGATCTTACTGCATATTCATCTCATAGTGGCTAAATCGGCGCACATGATGTAATGTTTAACTCCTATCACACGGGTGCAGGAAATCTTTGCATGTATTGGGGGTATTTCGTAGGCACCTGTAGGCGAAGAGCACCTCGGCATTGGAGGCAGACCGTGCATACGGCGCCCCCTAGAGATATCGGTAACTAGTACGCCGCTGTGTTATGCGCATTCGCTATATTCATTATTTTTGAATGCATATTCATTTATTTATTATCTTCTTTCACTGGTATTAAGCGGTGGTAGATTCAAAATCATTTTACGAGCATCATGCAGTGATAACATCTGTCCAATTCCTCCTCCATTTCCCAAAGTTGCTCGACACACAAGAATCAACTTAATGCGGACATTGTGTTATTTGCCACACGGTTCAAAGGAAAATCGTCACCTTGTTCTCACTTGTTATTGGCTTTCATCGGGCTCTGAACGCAAGCAACTTATATTTTTCGCTAAGAAGACTCACAGATGCCGATACATGCATTTTTGCCACACGACGTAGCGAAGAAATGCCTCTCACATTGAATCCTGACAGTTTATCATGACCAATGTTTACGAAGTTAATCTGTTCTCATGCTGCCCTGAACACTTGTCTGAAAGCAGCAGCGCCGTTTCTGTAGACCTGGATACACGTTTGACACGTGCAACGCTAGCACAAATTGGAATACTGCCTCCGCAGCTGCATTGTGCATCAAGGAGTCAGGTACCACACAAAGGAGTCAGGTACCACATCAAGGAGTCAGGTACCACATCAAGGAGTCAGGTACCACATCAAGGAGTCAGGTACCACATCAAGGAGTCAGGTACCACACAAAGGAGTCAGGTACCACATCAAGGAGTCAGGTACCACATCAAGGAGTCAGGTACCACATCAAGGAATCAGGTACCACACAAAGGAGTCAGGTACCACATCAAGGAGTCAGGTACCGCACAAAGGCTCTGATGACAATTCTTCTCACAAAGTACAAATGAATGCAGCGTAAGCGTTGTACCAGTAAAAACTCTGAGCAGTACCAGCACCACTTTATGGTTGGAACAGGTGCGCATAGGTACAAGTATGAATGGGAGTACGCTTTGGCCACATAGTGATGGTGCTTCAGCTGTATTATCACCTCACTGAGTGGGGACATTTACCCGCCTATCTGGAGGACATCAACTAGGGGGCACCGATCAACCGTACTGCACTTCCTTGACCGAATTATACTTTGTATACAATATCATCCTTTGTATTGCCCTTAAAGAAAGCATCCAACGTTTGAAGACACTGAAGCAAACGGCAGATATGGCGAAATAAATCGCTTGGAGCTATTAACATAATTCTAAATGGAACAGGCTGCTCGAGAAAACGCATTTGCTCCATTTAGTAAATATGCTCCCTAACACGCCAATGTTAATTACGACATCATACCTTGCACATCATTGACTGAGAGCCGATTAATGCCAGTTACATCTGGAAATCGTGCTTACGAACGCCAGATATGAGTAACTCAACAATTATGCTTTTCCTCGTCTTGATCGTTGTATGAACAATGGAATGTCAGGATTCTAATGACGTTATTATGGCGTCGTAAATGCCTAGGGGATCTTGAAATAGTCTGTTCAAAGTAGTTTCCACATATTCGCGGGCATATAGCTGAGATACTCGGTGGGTTTAGGTCTAAAGCAGGGCAGAGCTATAACTGCACCGAATGATCTTCAAGATGGCTATTTCAGCTCGAAACCCCATAGGAATGTGGAACACTCCACTTAATTATCCTTTGTATCCTTCACGTTGTTCGGGCTATACAGTCATTCATTCACTCCTTTCTCTAGCGGCACTCCCCAAACACAGGCGTCATGCAGTTCCACCTTTTCATATCGCAGATACTCCTTACCGCCCAATGGCTCACATTGGATCCGCTAATTCAAGAAGTGTGGCCTGAAGCTTTGCGTTCACGGCGATACAAAGGCAACACCACTTCCAGTCAGCACCACCGCCTCCAACAGTATGGCTTACTTGACAACGTTCTGTAAGGATTCGGCCGTGGATGCATTTTCTATCTTCTAAAGCAAATGCATACAAATAAAAGAACAGTATGGGAGTACTAGCGGGAGGTCCTACCGGGAGCCGACCCAGCCAGCTGCGAAGCGAGCAGTTTTCTGCCTAGTCTCGGCGTACGTGCGCCTCAATCACATGCAAGTAGGCGGTCATCGCCAGCCCTTTCTTACATCAGAATCATTGCTGGCTATAGTGCTAGGATAATGCTAACCATTTTCGCATCTCGCCTCAGCCGTTTATGGTGTACCTTATTGCGCCGGCCTCGGTAATTTGCTGTGGAATGCAGTCAAGGAGTACAGAATACAGTTCCCACAAGCAATACAGTCGAGGGTTCTGTAATTTGTCGGCAGTATTGTCCACTGCCCCATTTCGCGGGGCTGAGCATGTCCGCGGGCCCTTGCTCTGACGCGGTCCAGCTACTCAGGAGCATCCGACACTGCCTGGCGGTACTGCGCGTGGCCGGCGCCCGCTACCGCCGGCTCATCCGTCCAGCCAGGGGCGCGAGCCGGAGCCTAATGCCGGCGGTGGGGGGCCGCGGTGAAGGTGGCCACGTGACTGCGTATCCTGCTTGCCCGGCGGTGGATCGGTAGTCTCCGATAGACATATTTAGAAAATCGATGACTAGACATTCTTCTAGTTACATTGTGTGGTCTTTAATAATGACCAGCTTTTGAGGCGGTAGCAGGGTGGCGGCTTCTCAACGCTTGCGCGGCATGTACTTACATGCGGGGACGTTCCGGCACCGAGTCCGCAAGGCTGCTGCATTGCACGCCATCCGCTGAAAGCTACACTTCTTTTCCCGACCACCGGTGAGTGGAGGCTGGAAAGTAATCAGCGGTTTTATGGGTTGTGCCGTGGGACGTCCATTCCTGGCGAAGATTGCCTGGTTTTCCGCGGAGGTCGTCTGCTAAACGATGTGAGCTAGGTCACCTGTTGATAACGCTCTTCAGGGAGTAATCTGCGCTTTCTGCTGCCTCACAAAACACCTGATGGTGTGCACTTTAGCAGCAATACCAGCCGAGGGTCTGAGGTCATGCCTGTCAACTTAGGATACCTCGAACATGATTTGCACTTGGCTTTGGTGCACTTAACTCTGCCGTTTGAAGGCAAGATATATAGGTTTCCGTCTTTTCAGATTTGGAAGTATAGTTTCTGAGTCTGCGAAACGTTCGAACGC
This sequence comes from Pollicipes pollicipes, assembly GCF_011947565.3. NCBI lineage: Eukaryota > Metazoa > Arthropoda > Thecostraca > Pollicipedomorpha > Pollicipedidae > Pollicipes > Pollicipes pollicipes. Next base: position 38,290,843 of record NW_023596297.1, on the reverse strand, counting down.
TCTCACACATTGCAGCCACCAAGTACAATCGCACTCTCCAATTCTGCTGTGTAAGATGAAGAATGTCTCGCAGCGGCCTTAACACGTCCGCCAGCCGGCATACATACGCGCCGGCCGGCGGCAGCGCTGTCGCCTTCTCCCCAACCTCGGCTCCAGCAGAGTTGAATGCCTATGCTGCGCCGCAAGACACCCCTGTCGTGATTGCAGATTGTAGCTGGAACAGGGCACTATGCTCCCGATGTGCTACAATCCTTGCTGTGCGCTTTGTCGTTGTCTTTGCTGACCTAACAGTCATGTCAGTACAGTCATGCGTGATGCCGTCAATGGATGGCGAGGACGCCATGGCCTTGCAGTGGCTTTACAGTTCTGTCTTTATCTTATTCTATGGCACTTAACATACATCGTCTTTACCATTCTCTGGTGGGGCTCCCATCTCGATGGTAGGCGTAGCGCTGTTCACTGTTGGTACTTTTGATGGTCGTACTGTTTATAGACTTCGCGAGAGATGACGAATAAAATGTCGTAACCACTCCGTAGGTATCTACAAAACGTCTTTGAGCTTGCCACTTGGTGGAAGGTCGGCCGCGGTGGCTCCCTCCGGGTGAATATGGAGGCAAGAGGGGCGGGGAAACATCAGAGGTGTCTCTCGCCCTTAAAGAGTGACAGGGGGGAGGGGAGGGCGGGGGGGGGGAAGGTAATCCTCGAGGCACTGGCAAATGTGAAGGGTTTACCACCTTATGGCTGGTCGGCCTTCCTGGTCACCTTCTGGCAAGTGGTAATTGAAACTGGTCGACCATCCTGCAAAAGATAACAGAGGGTTAGCCATCTGCAGGTGGAAATACAAGGAGTTAACTATCAAGACGATTACAAATGTAAAACATTTACACCCGGTGGATGGTGAGAAACGTCTGCGTGTGTTTTGCACGATTATGACGGCTTTACGCGCTGGCAAATGATAAGCAAATTTTCAGCATTGGCTTTCTCAGCGCTACGCTCAGCAGCAGCAGTTGTCAGAACCCCTGGCGGTGAGCTTGTCGTAAGCAGAGATAATTCCTTTGATATGTTGACAGGCAGCGGGTATCGGTCACCGATCAGCAGCGCGCTCTGGCCTGCGAACCGGCGCTGCCATGGCAATGGAGCCGGCCTCGACACACAATGCATGCCCGCACTGCTGATATTCGGATGGGCTTCTGGGAAGGCGGCTCATCCAGGGCGGCCGGCAATAGGATAGCACTGACATCGCAACTATGTGCGGCCGTCATCTGCAGCCATCGACCGGCCCCAGATGAAACGGCCTGATTGGATTGACTGCGGCCACCGGCCTCATGCGGTGCGAGGCTGCGGTCGATTGGCTAAGGGACCACCGCTGGAGAGGTTTGAGCTGCCTTACACACAAGGCACCATCGTTGTTCAGTACGGGAAAGGCTGTCAGGGCGTGTCAGGTGGATTCGTGCCAGCAATACACGGCCAGAGGAAGAAGAACGTGCGGACATACCAAAGGGACGCTAGAACACGAGGCCAAGCTTTAGCTACAGATCTCAGATCCGCATGGGAAATCAATGAATGTGGGCTGGCCTTTTTAGGTTTTTTTTTCGGCCGCTCCGCCATGGCCACGTGTAGCTCGGCTCCCCGGTGAATTTTCAGGTGCGTATGTCAGAACTAGGAGAAATTAAGCAATGATATAGGAGTATGTTATTTCTGCCGCCAAATGCAAAGTTTTATGAGCGAATCTGCGTAAAAGTGCGAGCATCTCTCACCCCAGTTTCATGATGAAATTTCGCTTGTACTCTATGCGGGGTGAACTCTGTCCCCAAAGATGTCGTAACCTCCAGCGTCGATTTTGTCGTTCGAGGTCTCGAAATGACCGCCGGGGCGTAAGCCATCTTTGGACAAATGCAAGTTTTGAAATTTTGCAAATGGCACACTCAAGCTGGGGAGTTGAGATATCATTAGTTTTGTAATGTAGCTTGCCTAACTTAAAATAAGCGTCATGTTAGGTTTAATGATTAATTCGATGCATATTGATTGCTTTTGTGTTAGTGGGATATACAGGAAAGTTTGACCAGAAGATAACTTTCGTTTTTGGTAAAGGATTCTCGACCTATCTTACCTAACTTTCTAAGAGGTAGCTATAAACACAAAACGCTGTCAAATGAGGATTTCATAACAAATAAACGGCTTTGAAACGCTTATGTCGAATTCAGATAACTCAGAAAAAGCGGAATAGAAGCACAAGTTATTAGGTCTTATCATTTCAACGCTTGTAAGGTTGCGATGATTGATAACCTAGTTTATAAACAGAAAACAACTTAATCTTTCCACACTTATCTTTTACCTGGCGACGCACTCACGTTTTGCCAGACAGCGCGGACGTTTTGATGCTTTCTTATAGGGTGAACGTATATATTTATGCAATGGGTCTGTCAGTGTCTGTAGGCATGCAGAAAAACTTAAGTCCTTGTAACACAATTATGGTTTCAACATGTTAACCTGGCGTCCTTGCCTAATGGTGGTCTGGCCAAGTACTCCTGCTTCCTGGTGATCTGACCTGGTACTCTTGCCCCTTGGTGGTCTGACGTTGGTTCCCTGGCCCAATGGTACTTTGACATGGTACCCCTGCCCCCTAGTGGCTGACCTGATACCTCTGCACACTGGTGGTCTGACCTGGTGCCTTTGCCCACTGGTGGTATGATCTGGTACCTCTGCCCCTAGTGGTCTATCATGGTATCCCTGCCCCTAGTGGTCTGACACGGTATTGCATGGCACCCCTGGTGGTCTGACCTGGTACCCCTGTGCACTACTGGTCTGGCCTGGTACTCCTGCCTCTTGGTACACTGGCCCCTGGTGGTCTGACCTGGTATCCATGCCCTCTGGCGGTCTGAAGTGGCACCCGTAAACTGCGAAACTAGTCCACAACGTTTCTGCTGGGTTCTCCCCATGTCTTGCTGTGTTTTTCTTCACTTGCTACTCTTTCCTCAGATTTCTGAACAACAGTCATCGTGGATGGCGTGGGAGCGCAGGATAACATCATCTGCTTACACATCTTCAGGCCCGTCATCATCACCACAGACCACGCCATCACGCTCAAGCCGGTCCTGAACTGGATACGACTTCGCGGACGGTAAATGTTCTGGCTTTCCTAAATACCCGTAGAGCTCATCGGTTCGTGCTATGTATGTTTGTGCTTTGTATCGTAAAGAACGTGCTCGGCATATATTCATTTGCGTGCCACAATGTGAAAAGCCTTGGTTTGTCGAAACCTACCTTCAAGTGCAAAAATGACTATTGTATGGCGCAGGTTGGCGCGAATGAAAATGGCGCAAACGATCAGCTGATCGGCCAAGGCCACCGACCACCGTAACCGCCTAAGCCAGAGTGCAGTGACCCGGACTTCGCATAAGACCAAGGGAAATATAACTATGTTAATGGAATTTATGATATGGATGTGATGGCAATAGTTCTAAATATGCGCAGATCGCTTCGTTGCTTTGTTAAGTCGTTGAGTAATAGAGGTAGGGACACCGTGTGGTCTCGGGGCAAGGACAGCAGAGCGCACAATGTGCGGGGCTTATCACTAATGCTCTTGAAACGGGAGGCTCGATAGAGTATGTGCTAAGCTTCTAGCAGCGGACCGTATGTAGCAGCAGTGCGATAAATGCCAGAGTATCATGATGCTGTCGGCATTTAGCGTCACACGCCGCGAAAGTGAGAGCGACTAGTGCGTGCCCATTGACTTTGAAGAAGCATGCGCTTGAAGGCTGTGGGTGGGAGAGAGGGTGACACCATGGGTCCTTACACATATGTCTGTGGGTGGGAGAGAGGGTGACACCACGGGTCTTTACACATATGTCTGTGGGTGGGAGAGAGGGTGACACCACGGGTCTTTACACATATGTCTGTGGGTGGGAGATAGGGTAGAGACACCATGGGTCCTTACACACATGTCTTGTGCCGAGAGGCACCGGCCTTATCACATGTAAAAATAACATTTTGCGGAACATGTGATGAATATTTTCAGGTGGGTGGTTGTAAATGCAGATGGCACATCATGTGTCAAATAGCCTATGCGCAGTTATGCATCTGAAAGACCAGAATGGCTGTGCGGCGAAGGTGTGGCGAATCGCAAAACATATCGTATTGGACGTTGTGTGCTGTTACTATGCTTTTCATGGTGCAGATCACCCATGTCGATAGTTCGACTACCAGAAAGAGCAGTTTTCTTTTCAGCACCCTTTAACTTCAAATGCACACGTAGCAGAGATCAGGCTAGCCTACTAACAGTAACGCTGCAGAGACAACTGAAGGGAATATTTCATATTTCAAGATATTGAAGCAAGCATCAAATATGATGAAATAAGCTCAGATGTAACTATTTGTATGCTTTTAGGTGGAAAAGACCGCCCTAGACGACACAAGCCCTCTGTTTAGAAAATACGTTCTTCAGTGCGTCGTTGTTTGCCTACGTCATCGCGCCTTACGCAACATTGATTGACGGCTAAATGACGTCCGTTATGCCTGGAAACTGCGCTCACGAACGCCAGACAAGTCCTCAGACGTCTGGCAGAGGCCCACTGGTGCGGCACACCTCGCCGCCACCCCGGCCTGGGTACGCTGGTGTAAAGCGTGCGTCGGCCGGTCCCTCGTCTTCATCTGACGGAGGGAGTTCCAGGATTCGTCCCAGAGTGGGGCATGGTCCTGCAGAGCTGGGACGTGGCCCCAGCCTGAAACGTCTGCTCGTGCAACTGGCGCAGCCCAGCTCTTTTAAAACGTATTCGTTTTTAATATGGGGCTCCCAACTGTCTTTTAATACGCCCCGTTTACAAGCCTTTTTACGGTGGAACTGTAGAGGGATCAGGGCGAACACTCTCGACCTCCAGGCTGTCGTCAGCAAACACTGTCCTGCAGCCATAGCGCTGCAAGAGACTAAGCTATCGTCCCAAGATTGCTGGTCTTTGAAGGGATGTGCAATGTTTTGCAACAACGCGCTGACGCAGAGCACTGCACATGGCGGCGTGCTCCTTGCAGTTTACCATAGTGTGCCAGCAAGGAGGTTAAACTTGCGGTCGACGCTTCATGTTGTGGCCGCGAGGCCTTATCTCAATCGCCAGCACGTCACTGTTTGCTCGCTTTACCTTCCACCAGGCATCGCCTTTACCTTCCACCAGGCATCGCCTTTACCTTCCACCAGGCATCGCCTTTCCGTCGGCGCACATCCAATATTTGCTGTCCGAACTCCCTCCACCACTTCTTCTGCTAGGTGATCTCAATGCACATCATACTGCATGTGGATGTGACACTACGAACACTCGCGGAGGGCTGGGTGCGAATTTTATCCATGGTGCTTCACTATGCATTTTAAGCACTGGAACTCGTGCACATTTCACCATGCCCTCCGGCCAGACGTCGGCGTTAGACTTAAGCCTCTCCAGTCCCCAGCTGGTTCAGCACCTTGAGTGGAGTGTCGGTGATGATCCGATGGGAAGCGACCACTTTCCTGTGTGGATCCGGTTTACGGGAGATGGAACATTGGGTGCGAGGCCACAACGCTGGAATTTGAAAAAGGCCGACTGGTGCGAGTTCGAGACTCGGCTTGAGGCAGAGTTGTTATCCGACCCTGAGAGGGCGCCACCCTTTATTGAGGATTTTACTCAGAGACTTTAAGATTGTGCCAACAGGTGTACCCCACGCACTTCTAGCGCTCCCTGACGCACCCCTGTTCCGTGGTGGACAGAGGAGTGTCGGAGTGCCATGCAGCGTGGAAAACCTGGTAGCATTTAGGAAGGCGAGAGCTTTTGCTCGCCGCACCATAAAAGAAGCGAAACGTGCTTCCTGGCGCGCGTACGTGACCACGCTAAGTCGTATTTTCATTCAGTTTTTACCCATTACCCTGCCGGTGGTGCGTGTAAACTGCCAGGCTGTGACGCGTCTGTTGGATGCCGCGAATGAGGTTGCCCGGGCTCTGGCCCAACGCAGAGTATGTGGTAACACAAACCCACAGTTTGTGCGGCATATAACGCAATGTAAGCAATCTGCAGTGGACTTTTCGACCAATAAATTACATTCATTTAATGACCCTTTCACCTAGGTCGAGTTGAAATCGGCGATCGCCAAGTTTCGTAGCCTGTCAGAAGGCCCCGACACTGTGCACAACGATATCCTTAAGCATCTACCGCCTCGCGTGCTTCGTGTGCTATTAGTGGTCTTTATTTCGCTTTGGACCAGAGGTGAACTCCCAGCTTCTTGGTGAGCAGATTCTGTCGTGCCTCTTAAAACCGGGTAAAAGTGGGCTAGATCATTTACATTATAGGCCCATTTCTTGCACGTCATCGCTCACTGAGAAAATGGAGAAGATGGACAACGTCCGTTTAGCCTGGTTTTTGGAGCATCACGGGATTTTTCCAACACATAGTGTAGTTTTAGAAAGGACCGCAGCACAGTGGATAATCTTTTAGTTCTTGACACTGTGATTTGTGTGGGATTTGCAAACCGACACACGGGTGCTGTCTTTTTTGACATAGCGCCTATGATACCACGTAGCGTCATGACATTCTTATCAAGCTATGTGGATATGGTGTACGCGGAAATATGAGCACTTTTCTTCAAAACTTTTTAGTTGACCGTTATTTCGGTGTCCGTGCTGGGAGCGTGCTCTCTGCGAGGCATCATCAAGTTCATGGCGTACCCCAATGTGGTGTCCTGAGTGTATCACTGTTCACCGTTATGATAAACGACATCGGGGTTGGGCTGCCAGTCTGTGGGTCGTGCCCTTTTTTGATGATTTTTCCATCTGGACTGACGCAGCAAGAGCTTCATCGATGGAGCGGCATCTCCAGTTGGCTGTGGACCATATCGAGAGGTGGGGGACCATACACGGGCTCAGGTTTGCTAGCAACAAGACTGTAGTCATGCATTTTTATCGTAGTCGGTAATGCGGCAATATGTCTATCCGTCTGTGTGGTCAGCGCATCTCAACGGAGCCTGTGGCTAGATACCTTGGGGTGTACCTTGACCGCCGCCCAACGTATAGTCTTTTTTAAAACGCTACGCGAAAGTCGTTTGAAATCTTTGAACATAATAAAATGCGTTTCGCTCACATGGCATGGGGAGACAGAGGCGCGCTTTTGGTATCGTGTCGCTCAATCATACGTTCTTAGCTGGACTACGCGTGTTTTATTTATGACAGCGCGTGTGAGTCCACCAAACGCGTCCTTGGCACTGTCCATCATACCGCCTTACGTGTAATCACAGGGGTGTCCCGCACAGCATCTACCGCAAACCACATGGTGGAGTCACACGGCCCGCCCTTGTCAGCGAGAAGGAAAATGCTCGGTATGCGTTATGCACTTGAGCGTGACAGTTTCCCTCCCATCCGGCACCCGGTAGCGCAGTTTTTCACGGCCTGCTGTACATTTTCTTCGCAGTGCACCTCGGGTTCGTGCTGTGACCTTTAGCCTTCAAATACAAGCCTTACTGCGGGAAATCGAAATTCCCATTCGAAGGTTGAAGCGGGCAGCTCATTTGTCCACTCCTCCCTGGCGTTTGACCTCGTATCAATAGATACGTCTTTGGCCGAATTGAAAAAGAATGTCGTCTTGCCAGATCTTGCCAGATATAATGAAGTCTAGGCCACTTGAGCGTATGGCGCTATATGACGTTTACGCACTTACATGGACGGATCTAGCAGTTGTGGTGTTGTTGTTCTGGTGTTGTTGGCTGTACATTTGTGAGCGGCGGCGTCATCCGGTCGTTTTCATTGCCTCCTCACGTGCTGTTGCTCACATCAGAGTTGGTAGCGAACGCCAATGCGCTGTTGCTCACATCAGAGTTGGTAGCGAACGCCAGTGCGCTGTGTCTCATTGAAGTCAGCGACAAACCTTCATATCTGATTTTGGCAGGCTCTCTGAGCAGTGTTCTTAGTTTGAGATTTTTTATCCATCATATCCCCTATAAAGGATATTTTAGGATGTTTGACTCAACTGGATCAGGCCCGAAAGCAGGTCATCTTGTGTTGGATCCCCAGTTACACAGGAATCGCCGGTAACAAGGTGGCTGACGCGGCGGCAAGGCGAGGAGCGCTGGTTCTATGTGTACGCTCTCTTTCTATCCCTGCTAGAGATTTTTTCCTTGCAATAACAAACCTTTCTGCAGAACGAGTGGCAGCATGGTTGGGATGGCACAAATAAGAATAGCATCGGAGCAATAAAACCCAAGCCGGATCAGTGGTTATCACGTTCTTGCGGAGTTAGGTAAGAAGAGGTGGTGCTCTGCAGACTACGCATCGGGCACACGTGTGCAGTTCACGGCTTTCTGTTGCAAGGAGCCGATAGACCTATCTGGCATCGATGTGGTGCCGTTCTCACCGTTCGCACATGTGCTTATATCGTGTCCGCGCCTCGTAGAAGAACGTCAACGTTACTTTGGGCAGCGTAACTCGTCCCTGACGCTCTCTGACATTTTAGGAGACATCTTGCGCTTTCTTGCATCCCAACAGATCTTTTCATTCCTTAAACATGTCAACTTCGGGACTCTACACGGTTCATTAGTTAGCTAAAACTTAAATCGTTATGGGCGCCAAATGACCACTGCAGTCGGGGCAACCGAAAACACCAATAAGCAACAACGAGCTCCAGGTATCAACAACTCGACAATTCTATTTTTCTTGGCCTTGATCGCCACACCGCTGATGGAATGGAATAACTTGAGTGATTTTATTACGGCGTCATGAATGCCTGTAAAACCTTGAGATAGTCCACACATCTTCGTGGACGTCTACCTCAGAAACTAGAGGGGTTTATTTCTCAAAAAGTACGGCTGTGAGCTGCACCGAATGATCTTTAAGACGGCTAGTTCGGTTCACGGCCCGAAACAAATGTGGAACACTCCCTTTAACATGACGTGTGGTGAAACGATACAGATGAGATTAATCCGTGGTAGATCGGGGACAACACGAAACCCCATTTCTACCTGTCACCTGCAGCACTCGGACCCGTACCGCATGGCGAGCTGGGTCTGCGAGCTTTGTCTGTTTGTCGTCAAAATGACAATATATATATATATATATATATATATATATATATATATACATATGTATGTGTGTGTGTGTGTGTGTGTGTGTGTGTGTGTGTGTGTGTGTGTGTGTGTGTGTGTGTGTGTGTGTGTGTGTGTGTGTGTGTGTGTGTGTGTGTGTGTGTGTGTGTGTGTGTGTGTGTGTGTGTGTGTGTGTGTGTGTGTGTGTGTGTGTGTGTGTGTGTGTGTGTGTGTGTGTGTGTGTGTGTGTGTGTGTGTGTGTGTGTGTGTGCGTGCTAGCCCATGTATACCGTGTGTGAGCTATGGGGTGCGACTCATCTTTATTTCGTCGATATTTGGAGATGTTTGGTTTATAAAGTGGTAACTTCAAGCCAAATTAACCAACCGATTCGAGTGCTATTTAAATATCCCAATTCTCCGTATCAAACTTCCATTTTAGAGCCGCAGGGATCCCAAATAACGGCATTTACACATTATCTAGACCATGAAAAGCCCCCTTTCTCCGAGCTACGGTACTTCTTCGTCATGATCGCCATCGGAGACCGCACCTACAGCAACCTGTTGCGGCTGTGGCGCACCTTCTGGGTGGCTATGCCCGGGGACGTGCACCGGCGGCTATTGTGGTTGAGTGGCGGTGGCGGCGGCGGCGGCGGCGGCGGCGGTGGCGTGGCAGTGGCGGTGGCGATGGCGGTGGCGGTGGCGGCGGCGGCTGTGGCCTCGACGACACCGACGTCAACATGAGCGGCAGCAACGGCTGGGACGTCGGGGACGCCGAGAACAGGCCCACATGCATGCTGTCGTTACGTCTCACGGACCGTCATCTGCGCCGCCTCAGCGGCCAGACGCTGGCCGGTGTCAGCCTGCCCCGGCCGCCCGACGCTCCTAGCCAGCCAACCACCACGGGCGGCGAGGCGCTGGGCTGCAAACATCAATGACCACGCCATCGAACGTTTGCTGGGGACGGAACGGCTGCACACCAGCGTGGCCAATATGGCTGACCCGGACGCGGTGCCGTTGGCCACTGGGGCTATAAACGGTATCGAGCCGTTCGGCATGCCAGCACATTCCGTCCGGCTCAGGCCCGGCCTTCCGGTCCTTCTCATGCGCAATCACGATAAGTGGTCAACGGTGCCCTGAAAGTGGCGATGGCACCGTCCGCAGACGTCCTGAAACTAAAAATTATCATCGGTCCAGGCCGCAGCCACGCGGTATGGACTTTCTGTTTCTGAAAAAGTCTGGTTCTGGACTTTCCGGACTTCATGCAGTCTGGACCGGATTCCGATGAAGTCAGTTTCCTGTGACGCCTTCAGTTTCCTGTGAACGTCAGTGCCCTGTGACACCTTCAGTTTCCTGTGAACGTCAGTGCCCTGTGACGCCTTCAGTTTCCTGTGAACGTCAGTGCCCTGTGACGCCTTCAGTTTCCTGTGAACGTCAGTGCCCTGTGACGCCTTCACTATTCTGTGAACGTGGCGCTCGCAATGGCAATCAGCGTGAGCCAGGGGCAGACGAACAAGCGGTTGGGTGTGTACCTGCTCCGGTGTCCACTCACGGACAGCTGTATGTTGCCATGTCGCGTGTGGAAGGCTTTGCCGGCTCCGATATTTGTACAGCCGGACGGGCCACGCGCAGCATTGCTTACCGAGAGGCGCTTCGGCAATGCAAGAGACAGCGGCAGTGAAAGAACGCCTCCCCAGTCTGACACCCGGCTCCGTGTCTATTGTATGACATCACCGTGTCTATTGTGTGGTGTAATTTTCTATGGCGTACCTTGCAATTCATTCTGCTCAGTGCATGTTAGATCATGTACTTTGTAGATGGGGATGTACGCTGAAACACTTGCCTCTGGCAGTGGTATCGATGGTGCGGCAGCGGCGCGCGGCTCCGACGCTATCCGCCGGCTGTGCTCAACCACCTGATGTGGTATGGACACTAATGCGCTTGCGCCAACATTTAGCGCTTGAGTTTCGTTGGCGGCATTCCTTGATGTATTATGAAGCGACACCAACTTTATGAACGGCGTTCGACGACCCACGCCGATGCTGCTGACGAAATATCAATTTACCTTTGAACGCAACTTTATGCTTCACTTCGGAACCAACAGCCAAGAGAAACGCAGCCGACCAGCAGGAATGCTGGACAAATCACCGGCACTACGGGATGCAAGCATGCCTAGGCGGACAGATCATGAAAGAGGGGATGTCACCAATCACGTGCGACACTGCCACTTGCAACGTACTTGCCTGCCTTATAGATAGTGCAGAAAATACGGCTGAATAAGCTCACTGTCGGCAGCCGCCACCAACAGTTTAGCTGCCATCCTTACGGTTCATACATGACATACTGCAATGTCGACAACGGCCAACCTTTCACTGAAATATGCCCCTTGTAGCTAAGAGATCCACATAAGCTTAGTCGCTACTTGTGGAACTTTGAGTATTTCTCAGTATTCAACATGACGTCCGCAGCTATCTTGTTCTTTTCAGTTTCAAACTTTTTTCTCGAGGGCTTCAATGATCGTGTGGCATCGTTTTCGTTTTCTATGCCAGCTAGTTAATTTCTGCTGCCATTTTTTACCAATGGGGTCAAATTCAAGGCCAAATCTAGGGTCAAAGGTAAGATATGATTATGAATATCGAGTATGACCTCTATTGATCGATACATGTTGTTTGCTGTCTTGCAGTGCTCGTTGCAAGGGTACCGCTGACATAAGCTGCATGTGTTATATACCACAATAAGGTGGACATAGGCTACTTACATGACGACGCACTGAAGAGGGCGATTTCAGCTGGTTGGGTACGCTTAGTCGCGTTGCCATCTTTATATTTCCTATGTGAAACCCTGCAAAGCCAACTTTCACGACCTTTCGACGGCAACTTCCTTGCAACTAGTGTTATGTAGCTAAGAGACTCAAATTAGTTTCGTTACTTCTTCCGCAACTCTACCCATTTCTCAAAATTCAAGATGGCCGCCGCCGCCGTCTTGCATGTTGGCCCAGATTCAAAGCTTTATTTTATTGATGCACGGGGTCCAAGTCAAGGCGAAATACAAAATCAAAGATCAAACATTATCATGAGTCACCAAAATCCATTCCATTGATCGATGTATGCCGTTTGCTGTCTTCTCGTAATCATTGTAAGAGTACAACTCGCTGCAGCTGTACGTGTCATAAGCTACAACACTAAGACCATGTGCTACATGCACGATGTATGCATTATATGAGACTATAATACATACATCGACATGTACCATCGGATGTACTACAGTGCACGTTCCGAAACTCGTCGCTGCAAAGCGATACGCTATGAGTGATACGCAAGTCTACCAGGATGTGATATCTTAGCTCACAAATCATGTTACTATAGCGATATATCATAGGCGTAGGAACGTTTCAAAAAGTGGGGGGGGGGGCAAGCGAGCTTTTCCTGAAAAGCGAGCCCGATGACCGGGGAAGGGGGGGATAAGAATAGAGATTGTTATCGCTCTTTATTCAAATGTCATGGCTGATATGCTAGATATGCATCTAGAGCTGTTAATCACTGGTGCGCAATCTTACCTATTCGACTCACCTGTCATTTGGCAAATAGGGCTATCCAGCCTCTGTAGATTATTCGTCCATTTTAACGTTGACTTTCTTGGGCAGACGAAATTCCACGAGCAGTTAGGTATTTTGGGTCATTAAAGAAGTATTTGCCTCCACAGTGTAGATGCCAAAATACGGCATGGATACAGGCTGGTGAGAATTTTGAAAGTGGATCGATGGCTCACAGTGCGCCAGGTTTTTTATGCGCCTTCATTTCGTTAGCTGCTTTTCAAGAAATAACACTTGTCGCAGCATTTTAGGCGGAAACAAATTCGGTAGCTTGAAACTGCTAGAAACAATGTGACAAAATCCATAAAACTGGAGATTCTCTTTTAAAAATCAAGCCACATAATAAGGTCCATCTGTCATATGTTCCTTAACTGGGCCCTGCTCCTGTCCGCCGTCGGTGGTCACTGCCCTGGCTTGGATGTCTCCTGCATGACTGCGAGCTGATCGTGTGGCTACTTTGTTGCATACTTTTGGATCAGCGTTACTTCTACATAGTGTATGTGTACTACATGTGTTGGACACCTGCAACAGTATTTTTCCCGAATTATCTTCCCTTATACCACAATATCGCAGAAAAATAGCCTCCGGGAATCTGTCTACCTTAGGCATGGATTGGCCCAACGGACACTTCATTACCCATCATGCAAAGTAAGCGACTTGATCTGCTTTTGTGTGTAGGCAGGGGCGTAGCCAGAGCCTTGCCAAGAGGTAACACAGGATTGACAAAAGCCCATCTTATGGTGGCCCCCCCCCCAAAAAAAAATTCCCGGATATGGCTTGCTTGTTAACAAGTGACGCGGTTTTCTTCGTTTTACTGTTATTGTTACCTTGTAACCGGTATAGAAACCAGGCGCTACCGTGAGCTCAATTCTGTTTGCATTTTGAGGTCAATGAGCTGCAGAAGTCAGAGGTTGAACCGCTGCATGGAAGAAATCACCGGCGCTCTTAATTTGCGATGGTTATCTGACTATTTCTAAACCGATATAATTCAGAAGCTTTGTCAATTTTTTTTCTGGGTTGTACAGACATTGAAGACATCGCGAAGGTAGATTGTAGATCGATATGTTTGATCCAAATTTGAAGACGAAAATTTGATTGCAAATCGAATGGTCAAAAATGTACATTAACATGGCCAAGCCATACTTGTCTGAAAATGTTCACCATTCAGTCAAAATCCATCAGTGATACAATTCATGTAACGTGTTTTTTAATGTGCTCGCTCGCAAACCTTAGCAAGAAAAACCTCAACACCACGCGTTGCAGTCTCCATAATCCGCGGAGCGTTAGCCCAGTAGCTAACATTTAGCTGTTGCCCACCGGTGGACAAAAATGATTGCGCTTCCGAAATAATTACTTTTAAACACTTAAATCAACTATTTATACAAGTTATGTTGCATAATTGTGAGCATGCGCACTCGAAAGTTTTAGAAACACAAGCCTCAACCCCAGGCGTTGCAGTCTCCGTAGGCCGCGCAGCGTCGGTCTAGCAGCTAATATTAGGTTGTGGCCAACGGGTGGACAAAAATGACGGCGCTTCTGAGAAAGTATCATTGGACGCTTCATCACATCAGATCTTGTATTTAGAAGGCAATCTGAGGGCATATTTCACGCGCGCAATTTTTAGATCGATGAAAAGAACGGATTTACCCCTAAAGCACCGCGAAGTGGGCTGGAATCTGGTGGTTGAACTGGAACAGTGAAGGTAAAATCTCTAGTTTTCGTGTTTCCGCCGCTATTAATCTGTCAAGAAGGTAGATTAACACGGCGCCCACCGTCTAGTGGCACTTGCAGTGGCCGAAACTTATCGGTTTTACGGAAGTTGCAACCCAGACCATCCTTGTCCTTGCTCTCGGGGTTGCGAGCGGTGTGTTCAAGCCTTTTGGTGTATTTTGTTTCAATAATACATTGTGAAAGACATGAACGTTCTCAGGCAAACATGGCATGACCTTGCTCGTTTTTAAATTAATTTCGACCCGCGCTTTTCAACAATAATGGGAGCCCACTCTACTCAACAATAATGAGAACCCTTATTCCCTTCCGGGCAAGGGGCCTCTTGAGTAAAACACCAGGGGTACAGTACCGTTTCCGGTCAAGGGCGGAAGGGCCATTCCGTCCCAATGCGAAGTGTCTTCTGGCTATCATCCTGGTGGCACGGGGCGGGATCTCCTGGTTGATCCGGGGGTCTTTAGAAGGATATATCATATCACATTGTTCCCATCCCTGACACGGAAGGCCTTCTGATCCGCACAGTTAGCCCCGTATCAGCACAGGGACATTCAATGACGCAACAACATCCCTGATCACCGCAGGCAGTCCGATGCTTTTCACATAGACCCAAGTTCCATGTTTTCTGTGTTCTTCAGAGATATTGAATGCTCCCTGACTGTAGATTACGGATGAAATGGAGTTCATAATTTGTGTTAACATGGCTAGCCCATGTTCGTCTTATAATGCTCGAGATCCTGTCAGAGCTGATTACTAATAGAAAACTACGTGATATGGTGTTGAACATGCGTGCTTGCAAGTCGTGGCAAAACAGCCTCGACGCCCGGCGTTGCAGTCTCCAGGCCGTGCGGCGTCGGCTTTGCGGCTGTAACACTAAGTGACGGTCAATGAGCAAACGAAAAAGATGACGCATCTTAAGGGGGATGGCAGGTAAACTAGGTAAGTCGGCATGCATGTTTAATGCAGTGCAAAAGGAAGCCAAATCAAAAAAGAAAGTCAAATTCAACCTTAATCTGAAATGGGGGTGGGCAGTTGACATTGCTGGCCCCCCTCCTTGAAAAGTGGGGGGCCATGGTCCCTCTGTTCCTACGCCCATGTTATATATCGTGGTGTAGAAATAATGAAACAAGAGGGTCTTCACGCGGTCATATTGCGACTTCCCAAAAGCTGCTGACGTCTCTTTATAATGATTTTGATTTGAAACAAAACTGTCTGCTACTTAGGAAACAGCGTAAGCCAAAGACAGCAAAACCCATGCAGCTGGGCATAGACACAGCAGTGTAGGGCCGTAAATAAGCATAGTTAAATCACGTCCCAGTAACAGTTAGAAAATCTTTTGGACTAAAGTGAAAACGCTTACACTTAGTGGGGCGACTGATCTGCCCCTGCTGGCGCTCAATACCCTGTGCCTTGTTACAATCGTGGCTGTGCTGTTCCGGTGTATCTTCCCTCTACCAAACAGCCTGCTCACATTCCCCCAGGCGAGTGTTCTCGGACTGGCTCCAGGTAGCCGCTCAGTTCCTGGTGTGACTTTTGACATTAAGTGCAACACATGCAGCAGCACGACGACAACGAGGCGGTATGCCCTTAAGGCGAAATTCCAGGCCTTCCCGTATGGTGTCTTAACAATCCAGGGCGGTGGGACGGCACGCAGTTTCCTCAAGCCCCCTAGGATTTATAAATCTGACCCTTGTTCGTGCTTGCATTCCTTAGCATGTTGATTGGGGTGACGTATTTGCGTCTCTCTACTGGGATGATGCATTTGAGAGCATGTGTAAACCATGGTTTGCAAACCATTTGATGGCATGAGAGCATGTGAAAACCGCGGTTTTTCAACTGAAGGCAGTGAATCGCAGCATTGCTAAGGAACGCCCGGCGCCAGTCGCATCAATCTACACATCAATCTACACATCAATCTACACATACCTGAGCATATTTTAGCTTTTACAATAAGCATAACATTCTAAGCACGCATCGCTGCTGTCTGAACTGCCTCGATAATGAATGAATTCAATGACATAAATTGAATTTTGGACTGATTTGACAGACCTGCGCTCAGCTGTTTGACGGCGATGCTGCTTGTTTCCATAGAACCCTAGTCCTTCTCGCCACCCTGGCAATCTCTTGCCACGAACCACTGGACAGCCGTCGCTTACTGGTGCGGTCAATGACCAGGCCGAAACACATCCATTTTATTTTCGTCCAACACAACAACGGTCAACAGGAGGTTGAAAGGAAAGGGAACAGCCAAAAGATGAGTTCTCAAGGAACTGCAAGACATGCGAGTACCGCATAGTTGAAGTGCTTGTGGCATTTCACACCGAATTTCACTTTCATCGCACGAGAAGAGACGCAGTGCTGTTTAAAGCACACCGTCATTGCTAGTACAGACATGTACATGCAGTAGCTTTCTGGCCCCACGCAGCTGAAGCAATGACCATTAAATGGCTACACAGTAGAACACAAAGCACAAGTGTTTCCACTCGGTCTACATGAAAAGTATATATACGACACCTCACTCGCTTAAATTATCATAATGCCAAAACAGACGTCAAATAACAACATTTGTCGTTAACGGTATTGTTGGCGAGTGTTCGGTGGTGGTGCTGAGGTTTCCGGGCATTGTCACACAGGGCCGAAGGTGAGCGTACAACGGAGCCAGCGACAGCTCATCCCATTACAACCATCAGGGCGTGCTGCACCGATTCCAGTGAATAAGGGACCAACACCGAGCACATGGCTCCAGCGGCGCTGGACTTGCATGACAGACGTGGAAAACTTCAGTCCAGCCTTACTACGCGAAAAAAGCTTCAACAAATACGCCAATAACTCACCAACATTTTCTAGGCTAAAATGAAAATGTTTGCTTTCTAGCGTGCACGCGCCTAGGACAACACGCTGCACGCTGCATGCGAAACAAAACCTGGTGATACAATAATGCCATACCTTGGACATTGCACAACTTGACTTTCTACAGATTACCCAGTTTCGTCTGCGTATGTGTCGGCGCACGGAGCGTCGCGCCTGCGACGGAGCGTCGCGCCTGCGACGGAGCGTCGCGCCGGCGGCGTGAGTGGGCTCAGGTCACTCCTCCGCGCGCCACCGCAGCGTCCGGGGCTCCAGCCGCCGGTCAGGGCTCACTGGGCCGCGGGCAGGCCCCGGGCCCACCCGACCCCCCACGCACCGGCACAGCCAGCCGCCGGCCAGGGCTCACTGGGCCGCGGGCAGGCCCCGGGCCCACCCGACCCTCCACGCACCGGCACAGCCAGACGCCGGCCAGGGCTCACTGGGCCGCGGGCAGGTCCCGGGCCCACCCGACCCCCCACGCACCGGCACAGCCAGCCGCCGGCCAGGGCTCACTGGGCCGCGGGCAGGCCCCGGGCCCATCTGACCCCCCATCCCACGCACCGGCACAGCCAGCCGCCGGCCAGGGCTCACTGGGCCGCGGGCAGACCCCGGGCCCGTCCGACCTCCCACGCACCGGCACAGCCAGACGTCGGCCCTCGTGCACCGGCCGGGTCGGTGGCCGGGAAAGGACGTATGCACTGGGGCTGACAAACGTCGGACATGACTCCGTTTGCTCGCCTATAGACATGGAGGCAACACTTGACGTCATCGGACGAGATAGCCGGCCGGGCGCGAAGATCTCGCGTCCACCAACGGGTTACACAACCACGTGGGGGAGCTGACACGTCGAGGAGGGGCGCGCGAGGCTGCAAAAATACCGTGCTCTGCTCGCCGGCGGAGGCGCGTGCCGTCCCTACTGGCAGCGTCCGGACTGGGACGCTCCATCGTCGGTCACCCACACTAGCCGGGCATTCGAACGCACGGCTCACACCCCTTACCGTAGGTCACGGCCCCCAACGGCAGGTGTCGCACGCGCCGCTGCGTCGCTTTCCACGTGGCTTAGCAGTCGTGTCTAATCGCGTTACAAGAACCAAATCACCGTGCAGTCCAGTACAGCAACAGTCCACTACACCACACCTCAGCTGGCCTGGCCAAGTGACACCTGAACCGCTTCACTAGGGGCCACACCGCCGCCGGAAACACGCCACGTCCGCCTGCAGTGGCTGGTTGCGGCGATCCGTCCTCAGGACGCGTCCACACAACACTCCTAACTATCGGGGGACGACCGCCGGCCGCGGCTCCGTCCCGACCTCACGGCATCTGGACCGCCGCCGGCGCGTCCGCTCAAGCCTTTCATCCCGCGCCGCGCTCGCAGTCCTCTGCACTTGACGGCGGCGCATGCGAGCTCCACTTCGCCAGGCGTGGCAGGTTCGTAAGCGCTCCAGTCCGCCTCACGAGCCACAGCGGCCGGGGTTGGCCCGTCCGCCACCCCAGCCTGCCGGCCCGAGTGGCGGTCCGCCGCCCCAATCCACCGCCCAGCCGCTGTAGCAACGGCCCGCGCGACGTGCCTACAGCGACTTCTTCCTGGCGTCCACGCCGTCGGCGGCGGCGGTGGCGGTGGCGGCAGCAGCGGCCAGCGTGGGCGACTTCCGCACGCCGGCGTAGTAGTTACGGCTGAGATTTAGGTAGAGCAGCGAGACGCCGGCGGAAAGGCCGCGCAGTGCCAGGTGCACCAGACTCCAGCGGCCCCAGTCACCCTGCCGACAGCACACAGCGAGGCGTTCAGCAGAACTGACCCGCCGAAGGACGCTCCAGACAACAGGGCTAGCAGCGGATTCTCACTGGCCGACAACCAGTGGCTGGCTGTACAGCGAGGCTGGCGGCGGCTATAAGAGCAGTCAGCAAATAACTGCTCACCTCACACATTCATCCACACATTCAAGGCCACAAAGACGTCACACAGTTGACATGGGTGTACTATCCTCGCATACTGAGCGCATATCTAGACGGTGGGATGCACACATGCACCTTTCTATGATCGAAAGAGTCTTGATTGCTTCGCACTGCTCTGGCTTTCCTGTAGTGTATGTGTGTGAGTGCTCGTCCGGCGAGTTACGATCTACCAGAAAACGTCCATCAATATTCCATACGCATCGATCAAAAGCACGCCTATGACTCGATGGGTGCTTCCAGATTGAACGTTACTACGATAACGTTTGCAAATGGTATCCAGCACGTTTACGTCTGACGGCTCACGAAGCGCCACGCACAGATCATGCCAAATGGCGAGCTGGCTGCGCTGACCCCGGGCATGCGGGCTCGGCTTCCCGCCGTCGGCATCGCTGACACTGCATTACAGCCGCGCTGCCCGCCGGTCACATTTCCCAGAGCTGCACTTTATCAGCAGCGCTGAACGTCCCGGCAGCCAACATCAATCGCTCAGAGGTACGGCCTGTCAGGTCACCCAGCGCCGGCCGCGATACATCGGTGTGGGGTAAGGTGGGCAGAGATAAAAAACCATCCGTCCACCCGCGAGCGGGGGAGATTCATATCAATGCCTCCCCTTCATGCAAGGGGACTGAACGCTCTCATTGCTCAACTTTCTATTTCACACCTTTTTTGACGAAACGCCATTGCGATGAAATTGCGCACATCACAACACTGATGAAGAAAAGTATGTTTTAGTACCCTAAAACGCTTCCAGCGCTGCCATGTGGGGAGACAGTTTGAGGGTAAGTTGTGGGCACACTCCAATTTCTCCCAATTTTTTGAAGGCTCATTTCAGTTCAGTCATCAAAATATTCCTCGTCCTTATTACGCTGTCTCCCCAGCGTACAAAAGTTGACCGTTCACCGGAGATGTAAACTCATCACAAGAGCCATACATGATGTCATGTAACTGTCGAACTGAGTTTGTGCATCGCCTCTGTTTAATGAAAGAATCGAATAGGTTATTACATTAATAAATGTAGCTTAGAATATCTTTCTTATTGACAAAAACGATATAATGTAGCAATAGTGATCCAAAACCCAATGGCATCATTATCATCTTTGTGTATCATTTCGTTCTTGTCAGAGTGGCGCGGTGTAACTTAAAATGCATCCTTTCGGCATCGAGTATTGTCAATGATCTGGGTTCGTGTCCCGGTGTTTGTCTTGAAAGAGGCATTGCGAGGAGCTGGTAAGCAGGTAACTTTGAATGTAGCATTTGGTGTGTGAGAAGCATGAGTTGTCAGCAGAAGCTAGCAACCCGCACGCCTTGGTCGAGGCAAGTAGAAAGGGCATATCGAATTTTGCACAAGTACCTGTCCAACAATGTGTAGTGGGTATGTCTGTGAATGGGGCATGGGACTGCATATCTGGATTCTGGGTTTTTATCATGTGAACATCTTCAGTTCACATAGCTTGCAGGCTGGCTGATTGCTTGAAAGCAATTTTCACTAGGTAAGTTGAGTTACCTAGACCTTACAATATCAACATATCATTGGATTATTGTGTATATGGGGCAAGGGATGGTATACCATACACTTTTTCAAAGGCAAATAATAGGAAGTCCTTGAAACCATTTATATTGTTAGTATTATTGTAGGCTTGTTGGCTGATAAGAAGAAAGTACACTTCAATTCTCCAAAATTTATAAAAGGTAGAATGTCTTTGAATACAAAAATCAGCAAGCTGCACACTTGAGATCTGGCTTCCTTTCCTGGCTACACATCATGCTGACCGTTGCCCTGATACAGCCAGTGATTCACCCCGTAAGCTGGTTTGAGGAAACCTCTTTGACATATTTTACAATCGTGCTCAAATTTTAAATATTCTATAGAGATTCCATTACACGTGTTTTGACACCAGAAACGTGTTCCTAGCTGCTATGATTTCGGAGCAGTGGCGGTTTTTGAAGAGCACTGCACGGCGGTCTGCGGCCAGCGCTGGCGGCAAACGGCAACCAGCGATGCCGCCGAACGCGTGGCAGCCGGCAACGTTACATTAACGAAGTCATATATCATACATATATGCCCAAAACACATACAAATATACACCATTGTAATAAGGCTTAAACAATGCATACACCTCTTCAAATGTCGTGTTCCACTGGGCATGGTCTCATAGGTAAGATGTAAAGCCGAAAAAGCCCGATTTCCAAGAAACCTTTGGCGTTTGAGTTGCCATAATGGGGCCAATTATCAAAACTAACAACATGAAAACTAGTACCGATCGCAGAACCCCGTTGAGACAAATCCACTGGTGTTTTCCGCCAAGCTTCATTAATGTGTAAACGCCAGGGGTCGGGTGTCCCATCCCCCCCCCCCTAACATCCCCCACGAACAGTGACTAAGACTACTTCTTCTTAATTGCCAAAGTTGAGACCCCTGGCGGGTTCGCAACGCGAGAAGGAATATATTTATCGTCAACGCTTTTTAATTGGCAAAGTTTCAAAACAGGCTGTTCTTGCCTTCTGCCGCACGCCTAGTCTAAATTCCTGTGCAACTCCAAGTTTGTCCACAGTCGTTGCGAAGCCAGCACCTCAGCAGAGATGTCGGCTTTCATAGGATATGAAACGTGCCCTACTTACAACGTGAGGAGGACGTAGAACATTAACAACGAGTCGACATTTTAAAGTCCACCACGAAACCTTTCGTTGGGTTGAAGTGCGCTGCAAGGGGAGATAGTCACCCAGTTCGTCTTCGTGGATACAGAACACAATGATGACCCAATACCATCCGTAGACATTGGTTTAAATAGGAAGTATCGATACATAGCTTGCCATATCACATTATGTTTAATACCGATGAAAAACAGTAGTGAAAATACCGAAAATGACTCGATTTGTCTCGTTTAGGCGGAATGTTTAACATTTCAAGACATGGAAGCCAGCATAAAGTATGAAATAAGCTCACTTGCAATTATTGGTATCCTTTTAAATGCAAAAACTGCTCTGAACAACAAAGTTGACAATTAAGTAACCAAGTTCCCCAACACGTCATCGTCTAATTACGTCATGAAATGTCTGTATGACGTGGGATTCGCGGTCAGATGGCCTTGTCAGAATTGCCATTGTAGCGGGCAGCTTGACTGACTTGGAGTGCTTCAACCTGCCAAGAGGTGACGCACGTGTTCACACGTGTTTGCCAAATCCTAGTATGGTTATGTGAGCGCGTTTTGCCCCTTCAACGTGCTGTTCTTGCACATTTGTCCGGGATGTTAGATTGTGCACTTGCAGTCGCATACTAGGTTACGGTGTTGTTCTTAAGCTATTCCAGTCCCTGGGAATGGAATAGCTCAAGTGGGCGGGGTCGGTCGGTGGGCACGTGCTCAACAGGACATGACCACACACTGCATAAGTATCCGGCCCGAAGAAGAGCTCGGCGAAAAGCCACCTTAATACAGCTTGCGATAGCTACAGTTCTTCACGAACACTCATAGTTTACACCGTGTTAATGATAAACCGTTGTAGATGTATGCGAAAGATTTGGCGTCATCTGAATTTCCATCCGCGTGGGCAACGAGAAAGCAGGCGACACTTCGAAGACGCGGCGTGACAACATCAATTCGCCACCATTCATGTGGGTGCTGACGGAAGATATGACGGCTATCAGACGAACAGACGTATCTGTTCGTGATCCAAGCGAGCAAAACATATGTCTACGAATGGGAACCGTTCCACTAAAGCAACCGAATTTAAAAGCTGCACTTTACTCGTCGTGGTTTAGGGACACCGAAACTGTACATTCCAACAACTGTGATGCATGTTTTTGCCGAGGTGTGCGAAGACGATGGCAAACCTTTAAACACATAAGCCCATGGGAGCATAAAAGCCCATTCAAAGGACATTAGTTGTTACACCCCACAAATGGATCTGTAATAATGTGAGGAACTTCAAGATGCTGTATCCACAATTGCAATCAAAATGACACCCAATTTAGGATCACGGCTTTGAATTCCCGATATAGATAACGGAGCGGTAGATGGGGAGTTACGCAGAACAGAACGCGTGATTTGCTGATGATTTATTGATTGCACTAGATTGATGTGCGTCGGTGGTATCATGCCGTTGGTGCAACGTACTCAAACCATCAAACCACCTTCATCAGCACGGCACCATACCTTCGGCACCGGGGCGAGGAGACGGGCAAGTTGACGCCGCGATCCACGGCACCCAGACTAGGCACAGCACCCAGCTAAATGCTGCGGAAGTTAAAGTGGCCCGGCGGAATGCCATGGAAGTTAATGTGCCCCTGCAGAATACTATGCAATTTAGGATCACGGTTGATGGCTTTGGGTAACCAGTCGCCCAGCAGCGGTGGCAATCTAGCACAATACTGGTGCCCTTCAGAAGCCGGGGCTGATAAAATTTGAACACGGAAGTGCTCTCGGCGCATTGGGAGAGGCGGGATTACTGCTACCATAAGGCAATGCGATTGTAAAGGTGACATACTTATAGCGTATCAAATCACGACGACGTGACCTTGGAAGTTCGCGAAGTGGCACCGAAATATCTCCAACACAAAGTACTGACCTGACCCATCTCCGCAAAAAGGGGGTGGTATGCCTTAATACTGATTTCATACTGATAGCTTCTTGTATCTACCAGTTGATGTTTGTTCCTCATAAGGAGACAAGACAGCAGCTATGCTCCCACATGTTTCGACTTGGTTTGATCCCACTTCAGAGGGCTCTGGATCGGCAGTATGCTCTGTTAATCTTCACCGACCCCAGGTAATCAACGATCACCATCAACAATTTAAACGTCGATGGGTAAACAAACATCTAACTTTGCAACATTGCATTTTAAGAGACATACTTTGTAACCAAGCGAGCCTCCTCCGCGTAATCTCAACAGGCAAAACATGCCAACAGCTCCCACGGCGCTCAGGTCAACATAATTACGTTTTCGGGTACCCCGCAATGCTGTTTTCCCGTCACTCTACGTCTCACGACCGATACGACGCAACTACTTTGAGTCCTTAACACAATGCCCTTTGTTAAGCCTGTGTTCATAGTCAATAATCGCACGCGCGCCTACACAACACGCCACGCCCAGAAGTCGCGCACTATGACCAATATTCCGAAACACAGCCCACCACGCCAGCCGTGCCATCTCAGCGGGCCTTGCTGACATGATGCTTTTAATAAATGCTAATTGCGGAATTGGGATTGACGATCAAGATCAAATCACAATAAGCTTCATATCCCTGTAAGCTAGCCTAACACTACGCGCGGTTTTCGTTTTGCCACCCGAGGTCCCATTGTTAGAATATAACTGTATGCTATCCTTACGACGCTCAGGTTCGTCGGAGAATAAGGCGAGAGGCTCATCGTCGTCGCTACTGAATCCTAAATGCTCATACGGCTCACAATCCTCGCTCTCCGTCGAAATATCTGCCGAGGGAAGCTATTTCTAGAACGATTGCATCATCTGCACGGCAGAAGCGAAGAGGTAAACTTTGTAGGGATGTCCTGCCCAGTCACTCCAGGGTAGCGCAAAACGAACGGCAAATGGGAGAACTGAACAAACCTGCTCGTAAGCAAAGGCCATTCAGCCAGCAATACTCGCATCTGACTAAAAAGCTGTGCTCTCCGCGTATTACCCTGATACACGGAAACGTAAGTGGGCTGGGAAAATTAATTAGAACTACAAACACATCAAAACCATTTGCTGGCGGGTGGGCGTCTGATGACGAAAACAGTCGGACGGATGTGGTAGCACTGTACTGATGTGACGGAAACAGTCGGACGGATGTGGTAGCACTGTACTGATGTGACGGAAACAGTCGAACGGATGTGGTAGCACAGAGCTGATTGCGAGTGAGACACACGCGTGAGACACGCAGGCACCATCGGCAGACGTAGAACAAAGCGGAAGTCTGTCTTCCACAAAATAAGAATGTTCTGATCTGTCTCGCGATTGGTACTGGTTTTTATGTTGTTAGTCCAATAATTGCAATGGCAGGTCGAAGGAAGGATTTTCCAGAAAATTGCACTTTTTCAGCTTTACATCATACCTACGAGACCATGCGTTGTGGAGACACAAAACTTAAACAAATGTGTTTCTTGTTTAATTTCGAGTACAATGGTGTAAATTTTTCATGTGTTTTCCGTAAATATTTATGACAAATGGCTTCGTTAATGTAATAATGTCGGCCGGCCGCGCCCCTTCCGCCGCAGCGTCGGTTACCGCCCTCCACCCGCGCCGGCCGCCCACCACCACCCGCGCCCACCACCCGCGCCGGCCGTAAATCGCCCTGCAGTGGTCGGCTCAAAGGCCACAACTACTCCGAAAGAAGAAAAACTAGGAAGGCGTCTCTGGTGTCAAAACACACGCAACAGATGCTCAATAGGCAACCGAAAATTTAGGCGCCAGTGGAACCCATACCAGAGAGGTATCCTCGAAGAACTTTGGGGGCTTGGATCACCCCTTCTCACACTTAAGGCGCGGGGTTAACATCATTTGCAGCCTGATGTAGGAATCCAGGTCTAAAATGTGCAAATTGCTGCTTTGTTATATTCCTGCACATTCCACGCACTATAACCTTTTCTGAGAATTGAACTGCATTTCCTTCCTGTCAGCCGATAAGATATGATCAATAGAAAGACAGGAATAGTTTAAACAGTTTCGTATTATTTACGCCACTGAAAAAGTGAATGTCGCAGACCCCTTAGCTTTAGATACACGATACTTCCATAATCTATTCATATCATATATTGATATAACCTGCTCTAAGTAATCATATTGTTCAACATCCGAACAAAGAATGCATTACTTGCATGAATCAAGACACCATGTATCCAGACATGATATGGCTTCCTGATTTGCCTAGTGGAAATTACTTTCAAGCAATCCACCAGTATACAAGCTATGGCAAGAATGTCAACAAGATATTAAGTCTGAAAACATCCTGAATCTGGAACCAAATAAGGTAGGTCCTATCCTCCTTTTAGCGTTCGGCCTCATCTAACAGGCTCCAGCATATGATACATCACGAAATTGAGACGATTTGGAAAAGATCCACAAGGGTCCCCAAAGCTTGAAAACAAAAATGCTCATGAATTTAGCATTTATAGTTCACTTTTAAACGGATTTTTTAAAGGATGGTTTCAACGATGCATACTGGAATATATCGAACATATATTGGAAGGCAATGTGACTTAAAACAGCTCTAGGTTTATGATATGAGCTTATACTAAGCAGCAAAGCATGACAAAAATATCAGTGGGTGCATCAGCGAGCCTGAAGCTTGCCCCTAAAGCAACACTCTATTGCTTCATTTGTGGCACTACCTGTCAGGCAAGTGTACTTAAAATATGAAGATACCATTAAAATAAAAAAATGTCATTATGTAATACGTTTATCCCCAAAACATACATGAACCAATCCCACAATGAAAGCTATCCTCTGCTCTGGTGCTGTCCCAGCAAAATATTGTCAAATCTGATAAATTTTCAGTGATTTATTCAAGCATGAAATAAATGAAATTCGTGATGATGGCTGTCCTCATACAGAGACCTGATGTTGGAATTATACCATGAAATTTAACTTGCAGTGAGCTGAACATCTTTTCATGCTAAAAAAGTTCAGAATCTAGATACTCGGTACCACGCCCCATTCACAGCCACACGCACTTCACATATTGTTGGACAGGCACATATCTTAAATTGGGTATGCACTGTCTGTAGGCCTTGGCCAAGGCATGCAAGCAGCTTGCTTCTACTCTCAACTCACACTCCTCGACCGCCGAATGCTACATTCATATTAACCTACACTTACTAGCTACTCGCAATCCCTCTGGTAAAACACAGACGGGGACAAGAACCCGGATAATTGGCGCTCTTGAATGCCGTAATGTCGCGTTTTAACACGCGCCCGGGTGGCTGGGTACATACCCTTCGCTCGGGCGGGGGGTCAGTTTGACCCCGCCCGAGATCTCGGGAACTAAGAAAGCTGGAGACATCAAATTTACAGGGTGTCTTGACCTGTACGTGAACTCACTTGGGTTAAAAGTTTGAGCTTCCTAGGTTATGACCTTCAGGTCCAATAAGGTCAAACACGGTCAAATTCCAGGTTGGCCTCCAAGGTGCCACCAGAACCTAAACAACTGTTTCCATGCAAAAGGTCAAAAGCCCCTTTGAGGTCAGTGACCTTGTTTGACCTTTTAAAGGTCATGGTGACCAAAATAATACAAGACTGCTTTGAGGTTTGCATTTGAATAAGCGACAAAGATTACGCTAGGCAGTATGTTCCTAAACCAAAATGTCGACCCGGGTCATCTCAGGTCAATGGCCTTTTCTGACCTCTAGGAAGTCAATGGAAGATGTATGATGTCGTTCCTGCTGTCAATAAATGCGAAATAATCACCACAAACGGTTCCATACAGCAAACCCTAGAGTAATAAATCAGGTTGGTTGTGACCTTGGTCTGACCCTCATACCTGACCTTGGGTCAACGTAATTTGCTTATTCAATATTTGTGGTGCCTAAGAAAGCATCTTAGAGATGTAGGGCTTGGTCAAACACCCCGTTATTGTTTCAGATTGGGCAATTCCCTAGAAATTGCCTTCACTGAAACTATGGCCTGACTTTGACCGGCGATAGATCAGCGACCTTACAGGGTATATCTAAATTTTTTATGTCAAACGATCCACTATTCAATTTTCTACAGCTATGCAAAATTTGGCGCGGCTTCGCCGCGCCGTTCGGAGACCATTGTGGAAAAACCTTCAGGGGGGGGGGGGGGGCAATTTGACCCCATACCCGAGCGCGTGTTAAGGCAAACTGCGACCCTCTGACAAGAACAGCATCAAACTCAACGAAAACAATGACACCGTTAATATCTAAATCACCATTGCTGCACCACACCGTATTTAATCCGTGAGACCCATATTTTAGCTATATTAATTAACTGAATTACTTACCCGACTCCATCAATAAACAGAGCTGATACACGAATTAAGCTTAACGGCCACATGCCGTCACATAGGGTTCATATGATGAGTTAACGTCCTAAGTGAGCGGCAAAACTTTTACGCTGGGGAGACGGTGCAGTAGGGATGACGAACATATTAAAAACGGAACTAAATGACCCTCCAAAACATTTGGAGACTGTGGGGAGTGCCCACAAATTGCCCACAAACTGTCTCCCCACCCGGCGTTGCTGAAAAGGTCTGGACAATTTTTATTGTTAGCATATTTCTTCTTTTGGTGTTGTAATACGCGCAATCTCATCGCAATATAAATTTCGAAAAAGGTTATGTCAAAAAGAACCTTGAGCAATGAGCGCATTTCAGTCTCGTCTCACGAAGGGCAGACATTGATGTGAGTCGCCTGTCACCACGAGCAGGCTTTGCTATGAGCCTTCCACGCTCGTGGGCGAGTAGACACTTCTTTCCCTCTCACCATCTGCTGGGATAGACCTCGCTGGAACGCAGACCATGTAGTGCGGGCCAACTGTGAAGCATGAGCTCGTCATGTGCCGTGACTGTGACATGAAGTGGTCAAAATATTTGTTTGAATACATTTTTCAGAGCTGTTATGTTAATATATACCCCTAGGCGTCTTTCATAGCTGTTATATGCACCCGTAGGCGTCTTCAAAAGTGCATTTACTTTTCCACACAAATTTTATTCACAATACCTGCTACCAATTTGTGTACAATAAATTGTAAAACTCTGTTAGTAACAGCTTGTTTACAATCATTTACTACCTAAAAAAATATCATATGATGTATGTAAAGAACATCTACAAAATACGTGTACGCGCATGCGTGCTTTTGACCGCAAACATTGGCGTAACACAGGACATTATATGCAGAACTACAATTTGGGGACGCGTCGCGTGGCGTAGGGACAGAAAAGAGTACTACGGAGAAGTACTACAGGTCAGGAAAAGGTCGTATTTGTGGGGCCCAAAATCCGTTTGCGTATTTTTGCTTTTTGAGTGAGCACAGAGCAGGAACACCCTTTTATGGCACATTGTTAATTAACTCCAATGTGGCAAGGCAGTCGATGGCTTATCCATCCATGTGTAAAATTCACACGTCGCTCGCTTCCACCAAGTAGAAGTGACGACACATTACAACAGTGGTTGTGGCAAGGGTAGCTTAGATCGTTTACGCTCTCCTTGCTACATATCCGTGTGATAAGCATATCATCCTAGCAATGAATCCGCCACGCGGTGGTTCAGTGTGCATTCATCAAGCCCGCAGTTTTCATTGGCCTTGGCTTTTGGCGGCATATAGTTCACAGTTCAACAAACTGCTGTGAATCTAGTCACATTTGCCATCAGTAGGTCGAGTGGGATAAATGTCGGGACTGCCCTGGCTCGATTGTTTTTTGACGTTGATGAGTGCCCGGAGAGTTCTTCGCGCCTCGCCGCTGTACGCTGGCCAGTGTTCACCTATGTCGCAGGGAGACCACAACAACATTACATCGCAGAAAGCCTCCCAGCAGGGTCCAGGCGATCAGCAGCAGCAGCAGCAGCCAAAGACAGGCGATCAGCTGGCCCACGCCGAGATGGAGGTAGACGCCAGGCTGCTGCTTCAGCCTGAGCAGCGGACGAACTCTGCGCTGCTGCTTCAGCCTGAGCAGCGGACGAACGTCAGGCTGCTGCTCCAGCCTGCGCAGCGAACGAACGCCAAGCTGCTGCTCCAGTCTGAGTGGCGGACGACCTGCAGGCTGCTGCTGCAGCCTGAGCTGCTCAAGCTGAAGCCACAGGATCAAGCCTGGCAGCGGACGAAGAGCACGTTTACCCAGATCCCCAGTGGCTTTCATGATCGACAGAATTTATAAGAGGTTTCATGAGCCCATGCCACTTCCTGAGCCGGAGCTGATGCGCCGGGTCAATGCCCACAACCAGGACGTCCCGCCGCTGCTGGCCAGCCTGACTTCGCGCACGTACGTCGGACCGGGCTGGTCGCGGAGCGCGCCCGTCTGTCCGGCAGCACGCGGAGAGCCAGCGCCGCGCCATACACCGGCTGTCAGACCCCACGCTCCAACTGCGCTCGGCCCCAGTGTTGTCATGGAACGACCCGCCGGCCGGTGTCCCGAGGTCTTCTGCCGGTGACGTCTCTTAGCCTACTGTAGATATCAATGAGGAGCCCTCCGCTCAAGCCAGGTTCGGCTGCTGCGCCACCAACGCCGGTCAGCTTGTCGCCACGTCGGTCCAGCCAGCGTGTGAGGCGCCTAATGAATGGCTTCAGCGGGGCGCTGGCCCTCTATTCGGAACCGTTCAACTCTGCCCGGACCGCGAACGTTGCTCATGCCCGGCATCCGATCAGACTTCCGTACTTGACCTGGTGGTTTGCGTTCTCTAACCGAGTTAGCTGTGCGAGGCGTACGGCACGCAGCCACCAACGTCCAGCCTGCCGCCGAAACATCGGGCTGGTGGCGCACCCGTGCCGCCGACCGCCATCGTGCCGGGCGAGTTCGCCCGGCGGCGCAAACGAGCAGCTCGAGGCAACGGAGGGGGTCTCTTGTTATCGCGGTATGAGTGCCACGCCTATCGATCCACGAGCGAGTCAAAACGAGCCTGTCTGGCCGTACTGAAGCAGTGAGAGCGGCTCCTTGACTTGGTCGGGGCCGCACTTAAAGCTGTTACGTGGAGAGGGCGCCGCTGTGGCTCTGGGGACGATGCCGTCAGAGCGGCGATCGACGCAAAAGTCGCTCCACCCGCCGCAGCCAGCCTCAATCATCTGAAGCGGTGGCTGTGGAGCGGCTTTCTGTCCTGCTTCTTCCAGGCCATGGCTTGCAGATTTCTTCGGCCTACAGGTCACCCGGATCGTGGCCAAGCCAGGTCAGCTGGCAGCGGCGGTGTCGGCCCTGCCGGCGTCCTGAGCTCAGTCCTGCCGACCCTGAAGGCCGACTAGCTGGACCGCGTGCCGGCCAAAACGCGGCCGCGGCCGGTGTCCTCTCCGGGGAGACCGACATCCGCGCTCGCTGCTCCGCCCGGCAGCATGTGGTGAGTCCCGTCTCGGCCCGGTGGGCGGGGTGCTGCGCCGGGAAGGCCGGCGGACGAAGGAGAGTCCCGCTGCGAGCCCGGGGTTTAGTGGTAGGACTGCTGCGCCAGAACAAGCGGGCGGAGGAGGGAGTCCCGCTGCGGGTCCGAGGCCCAGTGGACGGGTGCTGTGCCGGGATGACCGGGCGGACAAGAGAGGGTCCCGCTGCGAGCATGGGTGGGGCCCAATGAACGGATGATGCGCCGGGATGACGGGGCAGATCAGGAAGGGTCCCGCCGCGAGCCTGAGTGGGGCCCAGTGAGCGGGTGATGCGCCGGGATGACGGGGCAGATCAGGAAGAGCCCACCGCGAGCCTGGGTGGGGCCCAGTGAGCGGATGATGCGTCGGGATTATGGGGCAGATCAGGAAGGGTCCCGCCGCGAGCCTGGGGGTCGGTGGCGGGATGCTGCACCGGGACAACTGGGTGGACAAGGCAAGGCTTCAGCGTACCTCAGCCACCCCGTGATGAGCTGGGTCTCTCTGCCAAACACGCTTTGGACCTAGACGTGAATGGTGAAGACTAGGCACGAGGAGGGCCATTGTTTGCGGGATCAGTGGAGGTGTACCGGAGGTGTACCGGAGGTGTACCGGCCACGCCCTCCGCAACGTCGAGCACCTCCTGGCGTCAGCAAACGCTGCATTACGCTACGGCAAACGACCGCATTCAGGGCGCGCCATGACGCACGGCCCATTAAGGACATGGTGTCCTGAGTGAGTCACGACAACATGAGGTACACGATACTAATTTTGGGCACGCTGCTCTGAAGCTTTGGTTAACCTTACACCAAAGTGCACTACAGCTTTGCTTAGCATAAAACATGCGGATGATAGATGTGTGGCATTAAGCCTTGACAGCCATCAGAACGCGCTGACAGAAAATAATCGAGCTAGTTTTTTATTGATGCCGAAGAGGTATAAATTGAAAGATGGGAGAGAAAAAGTCAGAGGGGGAATAGGAGAGGGGGAGAAGATGAAGGCATGGAAAAGCGAATGCAAAATGCAAGGAGGAGAAAGTCGGTGATCGAGAGGAAGAACAAAGAGGACCTAGATGTCCATTGGAGGGGTAGCAATTTTTGGAGGCTAAGTTTTCATCTTCCTTGAAATTAAGTAAAAAAAAAACAAGTACCCAAGCCCAGTTGTGTCTCGTACTCATGCCACATCACAGGTGAGTTTGCAACGTGCATGTGTCCAACTGTATTTGTGGCGCCTGTAAGCGAGGAGCCATAGGAACATGCACATTTGCGCGAAAATCCAGGAGCTGTCTCAGCATAGTGCACTCTGCACTAGCTTCCTGCGTGAAAATCCAGGAACTGTCTCAGCATAGTGCACTCTGCACTAGCTTCCTGCCGAATGCCTCGATGTTGCACGCACCCCTCTCATAAAACACGAGTGGACGGCAATCAAGTCCTCATCACGGTACACCAAAACACACACACATCAATGCAAAGAAAATGCGGCATAATTTACACCCAAAGCAATGCCAATCAGACAATCGTATACTGTGTTGAAAACAGTGACAATACGCCACCTAAATACAAACCAGCAAAAGGCCTTCAGCAGCATGGCACGACCGGGCACAGGCACGGTTTGCAGGGTGAATGCTCTCTACCCGGGCATTGCTAGTCCTGTCTCGCTGTGATGTGTGGCCGCCCAGACCTGGACCTGTCTCGCTGTGATGTGTGGCCGCCCAGGCCTGGACCTGTCTCGCTGTGATGGGTGGCCGCCCAGACAGGGACCTGCCTCGCTGTGATGTGTGGCCGCCCAGACCTGGACCTGTTTCCGGTCCGCGGTCTTCAACTCTTTCGCAATTCACAAATGTCACGTTTCCGATATTCATGGCACGGAGAGATGAAAAAGTGATGATGATTGATGATGACATGGTGTAAAATAGTGATGTTTCAGCGTTGCACAACTACGCGCCTGATTACAGCAATAGGCAGGTTGCCTTTAAGCGTTGAGCACAATCATATTTTAAGCATGTTAACCATGTTGGGGCACAACTTATAATAATTATGCTACTTTGTGCTAAAATATCATGGTGGTGCGATAAATCCATGTACAAGTTTTCCAGTTATAATACTGGCACGGTCTACGGCCTCGCTCGTAGGAAATATCGCTGGACGGTGGACTACGCAACCTACGCAACGCAAGCTGCAACGCAACCTAAGTCGCTTTGCATTCAGAATTATGTGACAACAAACATACATTACCCTTGTGAAAGGTAGATACTATATGAGCTATCGTCAGTCTCTGAACGCTCGAAACAAGGCTCACCCCAACCACCATGACAATACTAGGCGAACCATACAATTAACATCTTGTGCCGCGGCCCGGAGGCCTGTCAGGCTGGACCGCTGCTGACGGTGTCCCTGCACGCCCGTGTGTTACTGTACCGCGCCCCGGAGGCATGTCAGGCTGGACCGTTGTTGGCGGTGCCCCTGCACGCCCGTGTGTTAGTATGCCGCGCCCCGGAGGCCTGTCAGGCTGGACCGTCGTTGGCGGCGTCCCCGCACGCCCGTGTGTTACTATGCCGCGCTCCGGAGGCCTGTCAGGCTGGACCTCTGCTGACGGTGTCCCTGCACGCCCGTGTGTTACGCCCGGCCTTCGGCTCAGTACAGCCGGGCGGCGCGGTCCTCTCCCTCCCGCGCCGCCATGCGTCAGCGGCGGCGACGGCTGCGTGCTGCCGATAAGCAGGGGCGCACCGAGCGTGGGGCGCCGACTCGGCCGGAGCGCCACTGACGGACGCCCGGCGCACACCCACTTGGCCGGAGCGCCACTGACGGACGCCCGGCGCACACCCACTCGCTGGCGCCAGCCCCGGGGGCACGCATCTGAACGGCCACTACCCCCCCCCCCCCCGTCGGAGTGCGGTGGCAATGTTACGCCACGTGCCGTTGAAAGGTCGGCTCTGGGGCGGGATTACAGGCATCACGCGGGGCTTCTGATCATCCCGGCCGCCAGCGCCCGCGTCGCCGCGCCACCAGACTATTCTGAGCCCGCCTGAAAGCCGAACATTCTGCGGAAAATCGGACACCGCAGCGACGTCACCGCCGAAAAGACGGATCACTGACTTTGCCATTAATCCCGCGGTCGCCGCGCGCCACTGAAGGCAGGCCACCTGACGGTCGCGGGACACGGGGCCAGCAGCTATTGTGCGCCAGATCAGGGCCGGTCGACCGGCACGGCGAGAACAAGATCTTCTCTCTCCGGCCGGGATCTCCCGCTCTACAGGCAGGATCTCTCCCTCTCCGGCCGGGATCTCCCGCTCTACAGGCGGGATCTTCTCTCTCCGGCCGGGATCTCCCGCTCTACAGGCAGGATCTCTCCCTCTCCGACCAGCATCTTCTGCTCTGTAAGCAGGATCTCCCGCCCTCCGAGTCGCTCCAGCGGTGCGCTGTCGCCCATCCAGCCGACCAGTCTGGGAGCACGAACTCTAGTCACCCGGTACCCGTTCCGCCATAACTGGACGCCAATTTCAGCTCCCAAACTCCCAACTCAGCACTAACTTCTGCTTAGGGGTTCTAACTGAGCGCTCAGTGCTGCTACAGTACCACTCTGTGATGTAGTCGGCAACACTGACGCTCGCTCAGTGCTGCTGCAGTGTCACTCTGTGATGCGGTCCGCAGTACTGACGCTCGCTCCGAAGCTGCGGAAATCAACGGTCACAAGCTAGCAAGAACCCGATGAAAGGTTGTCCCCAACAAACACCGCGGTTGAAAAGTGCAAACCGGCTACTCTCATTCATGGTAATTCCTATCTGACTGCCGACCGAGACTCTGAATTATAGCACGAGAGTTGAGAGCAAATGATAAATCCCATGTGTCGAGGACCCAACTTGGTATGCATACACAAAACGATATTTTCAACTCGCGAAAACATTATTTTCGCCTTTATTTGCGCCAAAATACGAGTCACCGGAGATTTGTTGCCCTTGCAAGAAAACTACACCCGAAGTGTGACAAATTTGGAACCCCTAACGCAGTATCCGTCACCTGGTGTCAAGCGCATGTGTGTGTGGCGAAGCGCATTCCGCAAGGCCGTACGAAAATGTCATTCATAGTGATACTGTGCACTTCAAATCTGAAGCTCCTATTGTCATCAGGCGTTGCTTCGCATGAAATGCTCCGTCATCTAGTGAAGGACTGAGCCTCGCTCACTGAATCGCCACCATATCCTAAAGTGGGTGGATTTCAGTCGACCAAACTCGACATCTCCAAGCCTCCGGCGGCGGCCGCACTCGACCGGATGGCCTTTCAAGTATCGAGTGTTGACCGGCGCAGCTACTGCGATGGGCTCATGTCCGTGACCCGACTGCTGGCAGCCACTTCAAGCCCGTGCAATTTCTGGGACGGTTGGCTTCGGTGACGTGGGTAGGGTTGATGCCTCTCGTAAGAGCCGAGCGGTGTCCTCGGGGCTACGGGGTAATAAGAGCACCTCTGCAGCCGACCACAGCCATCCCACTACTGCCGCTGCAGTCACATGACACAGATCTGCAATCAGACACATGGGAGTTGTGCCAAGGAAATAATGCCACTGGCGAAGGCCGACAATCAAGCATACTTGCCGCATATTACGGGAAATATAATCTTGAGTGTGGTACTTCGTCTGGAATCCGCAATTGCATGGGCTTAGGCAGCATTTAATCATCGTCACGGCTGGCAAAGCTGGGCAACCGCCAGCATAGCCACTGGCCCCTGGGGACTCACCCTGCCGCAGGAATTG
The DNA here is from genome assembly GCF_011947565.3 of Pollicipes pollicipes. Taxonomy (NCBI): domain Eukaryota; kingdom Metazoa; phylum Arthropoda; class Thecostraca; order Pollicipedomorpha; family Pollicipedidae; genus Pollicipes; species Pollicipes pollicipes. Next base: position 38,254,947 of record NW_023596297.1, on the reverse strand, counting down.
GGCGTTCAGTACCCGTTTCATCGCAGGGACTGGGAGCCGGGGATTTGTACCCCGCAGGTACCGTGCGCCGGGGACCCGTACTCCAGCAAGGACTGGTCCCTGAGGACCCGTGCCCCACAGGAACTGAACGCCGGGGACCCGTACACCCCGGGACTGCACGCCAGGGACCCTTAAACCCCCGGGACCGGACGCCGGGGACCCGTACACCCACGGGACTGTACGCCAGGGACCTGTACCCCGCGTGGACTGGACACCGGGGACCCGCACGCCCCCGAGACTGGACGCCGGGGACCCGTACATCCCCGGGACTGGACGCCGGTGACCCGTACCCCGCATGGACTGGACGCCGGGACCCGTACGCCCCCGGGACTGGACGCCGGAGACACGTACACCCCCGGGACTGAACGCCGGGGACCCGTACACCCCCGGGACCGGACGCCGGGGACCCGTACACCCACGGGACCGGACGCCGGGGACCAGTACCCCACATGAAATGGACGCCGGGCACCCGCACGCCCCCGGGACTGGATGCCGGGGACCCGTACACCCACGAGAATGGACGCCGGGGACCAGTCCCCCGCAGGATTGGATTCTGAGGACCCGTATCCCCGCAGGGACTGGACCCTGCGGCGCGCACCACTGCAGGGACTGCACTAGGGACGCAACGTTTTCCGAAATATCAGCCCGCATCTGGCCAGACCCGGCCAGCTGGTGGTCCAGCCAGCAAAAGCCCGCTGTGCTTCAAAGCTGATCCGCCATAAACCCGCAACTACTAAGTCACTGTAGCCTGAATTTTGTCATTTCTCCTTAATTTTACACCATTCGATTGATGTGGGCACACAATGTTGCGTTAGTTACATATAGTGCACAGCATTGTTTAGCTGACACCAGTGTTGTTGCTTAGAGAGCCTGGAGTGCCTGCAGAATGAAATTTATATTGTATCAATGTAAATCTTAAACACTGTGACCTCAGTTTATATTGTATCAATGTAAATCTTAAACACTGTGACCTCAGTTTATGTTGTATCAATGTAAATCTTAAACACTGTGACCTCAGTTTATATTGTATCAATGTAAATCTTAAACACTGTGACCTCAGTTTACATTGTATCAATGTAAATCTTAAACACTGTGACCTCAGTTTATATTGTATCAATGTAAATCTTAAACACTGTGACCTCAGTTTATATTGTATCAATGTAATTCTTAAAGACTGTGACCTCAGTTTATATTGTATCAATGTAAATCTTAAACACTGTGACCTCAGTTTATATTGTATCAATGTAAATCTTAAACACTGTGACCTCAGTTTCAGCTGCAAATGAAAAGGAAGAGGGTACCATTCAGATTTGCTCATCATCAAATGGACTAGAGAGTCCAACGTTCTATCTCATCTCAACAGACCAAATACCATGTCTTCTAAAACTGCATGCATTGACGGATGGCTTGCAATGACAGTGAAAATACCGGATGTTTTAAGTAATGGACAGTCTCTTCGGTTCATTTCACTGTACATGAACACAAACACCATTTGAATGCGACCGAATCGCTGAATGTAACCCGTGTTCAAGAATGTTCGTTATGGTGTTCTCTTTCCTCAAGTGAATACATCATGCGACAACATGGAATAAATACCACATGGCAACTTTGAAATAATCAACATTTCCCTCTTACCAGTATCCATGTTCCATCCCACAGCCACCGCCGCACTGTTTGTGTGATACTGCATGCAAACAATCATCACACAGATATTTTGTCCGCGAATATTTGCCCCTGCAGCGACATCATTCACATTCAGGAATGCCACGAAAGCGTGAGACATTGTTAGTAACTGCAGATAATTTCTACATCAGCAAAGAACTGTTGCAATAATCTCCAGGAAGTCTTAAAATTTGACATAGACTGCTGATGAGAATTTTCGACCTTTATCGAATTTTACTTGGCGTCATCTGTTGAGATGAAATGATCCCCGCTCTTGCAAACCGACCTGCACGCAGAACAGATATTGGGAGAAATACAAAAAAAAAAAAATCAGATAGAAAAAAAACCTTAATAAGACATGCGTACTTAAAACTGATAAAATAGTTGTCAGAATACAATTTCAGATGCCCATTTGTACTATTTTGTAAGGGTCCTACCACCCATATTGATTTGCCCCGCCCCCCAAAGGTGGCTTGGGCCGTTTCAGTATTTTTGGCTGGGATATTACAAAAGCGTAGGAAAAGGTCCGTCACCACTTACATCAGTTTTCTTTGATCCTTCCTGGTAGTGGCGTAGCCATGCAGGGCGCGGCGGGTTGACTTGACCCCACAAACTAACAACCATTTTCTCAAGTGGAAGAATAACCTTAAACAACGGGTGAATGAAACCACGCCTTCTTAAGTCATGCAATTTGCGCAACTTGATTCAATGATGAATCATGACTGCTAGGGATATTCCGTTTCCGAGGATGTTGCTGTAGAGGTGAAACTAGGATTTTCCATAAATGTGTTTTGTTTGGCAATACACTCTTCTTTGAGGATACTTTTTAAGGTAATAGATAACAAAAAATGCATGATTTTGCTTGTTAAAATTTTGACCCGCAAAAACTCGCCAAGTCTCTCCCGCACCCGAGCTGTTCCCATTCTCTTCCCCAAAACGCAGTTACGCTGCTCCTGGAATGACTAGAATGATCTCATAGGATGGCTACTTCCCACTTAACGACATGGCACACGACTGGAAATCGTTCCGAGTTTCAGTCATTTTCGCGACAGGCCAAAACAGGTTATCGCTCCGAAATACACTATCTGAAAAAGCCACGGCCAGGATAAAGTGAACTCAATCCATTCCCCACGTCCTCTAGTTTCGCCTGTAGCTTGCCATGAATGCCACCCTTTAACGTTCTCACGTAATCAACACATTGGTGAAGTTTTTATTGCAGTCATCCTTTGCTTTTATTTCATCCCCTTCCGCCAATCTTAACTTTCCAGTCCCATCGTCTAAAAACCTGAGAAACTTTCTGCAAAATTCCTCCATTCACTACGGGCGTTCTACGGTAGACTACTGGTCACAGTGTTACACCAGGAACCAACCGTGCCGATACTTAGGCTACGGAGAGCCTCCACCTTCCTTTTTGTCAGCCCGATGTCGGACATCTTATCTCACCCTCATCCTTCATTCAGCCAGCTCTTTCAGCGAAAGTGGAACGCGGTTCCAAACTCCATTCACACCCCTCCATACTGCCTTCTTGGAACATTGTCTGTATCCCACATAGGTGACACTGGCCAGCCTTTCCGTTGACAACATAAACATATACGCATGCATAATTTAAGAAATCTTCACCCCAGCCCACACCACGCGTGACACGTGCTACAGCCTGGCACGACCCGTCGACCTTCCAGCCACACGCGAATTAGGCAAGCCGTGACTTATCGCCTCAGTTCCAATCCTCATACGCGGCTTGGGAATTCATGTCACAAGTTCTTGACCTTCATGTTGCCCTACGTCACTCTAGTTGAGATATTGTCATTGGATCCATTTTCCATGTAATTTGGCCAAGCTTGTGATTTTTCCACGTTGCTCAAGCGGTTTACATCTGTATTGGGAACAGTTTTTTAGTGGTGTTACACCACCAACCCGCATTTTGTCGGCTCACCCAAGATGGGGTTCTAACTAGAGGCGTAACTTTTTATTCCTTGAATCAACCACATCTAACCCAAAAAACCGCGGGCTTTTAAGAGGGTTCATTGGTCAGATTTGGCGTGGTTTGCGGGTCAAAATTTTTACTGAAATATATGCATTTTTTGCTCTTAAACTTTAAATATTCAAAACATATGAGTGAGCGGCCAAACATGACACAGCTATGAAAAAATCATCTTTTGATTTTAATAGAAGGAACCTTAGTCATGGAAAACCCATGGCAGGCAGGACACACCGGTAAACCAGTAAAAAAAAAAACAGCTTCAGGCAAACATCTCACTGAAAAGTACAAGAATGACCCCCAAATTTCAGAGTTTGGCTGATACCTTTGATCTTTGAAAAGTAGTTAAGTGGATCAGTAATATAAATAAGGATGAGCTTTCTTGCCATGCACACGCCATAACCCACAATCAATATCAATGATCATGGATGAAATCGCCACCACATGCCTTTCATTGTGCTGGCCTCGCTCACTTGTCCGCAAGGCTGACGTTACGATTCATGCAAATCATCGCAATTACAGTGCAAATCACGTCATCAGCTAGCAGCACTACTGAGCAGTCGGTCAGTGCCAACCGGCCGGCCAATACTGGGCAGTCGGTCACTGCCGACCGGCCGGCCAATACTCAGCAGTCGGTCACTGCCGACCGGCCGGCCGACCAATACTGAGAGTCGGACACTGCCGACCGGCCGGCCAATACTGAGCGGTCGGTCACTGCCGACCGGCCAGCCAAATGATCCATCACTGCTATCACTTCCAACGCTAGGAGATGAAATGTTCCGTGTGTCAGCCTTAATTCCTTTACAGTTAAAGTGAGTGTTCCATATTTGGATGGAGTTTTGAACTGAAAGGGCCATCTTGAAGATCATACGGTGCAGTTCACAGCCAGTTCTCTTCAAGACATAACCCCCTCAAGTTTCTGAGCTACACGCCCGCCAAAAATGTGCAGACTATTTGAAGGAGGCCATTTCTGGGCCGCCCAGGCATCCATGGCGCCATAATAACGTCATTCAAATGCAGTCATTCCATTAGCCACGCGGAGATCAAGCCAAGAAAAGCTTTTTGGTTAGGTCGTTCATAGCTGGCGTTCGTGAGCACGATTTCCAGATAGACCAGCCGTCAATAAGATCTCAATCAGTGTTGTGAAGGGTACGATGACGTAATCAAACAATGACGCGTTATGGAGTATCTTTTGGAGATTCATTGGTTCTGAGCGAGCGAAGCCAAGGCGTGTTGTCGCAGTGTTTCAGCAAGTGGTTATCAGGGACACGCGTTTCATGCGCGAAGAACGGCCACCTCCTGCCAGTCTTCTGCACTGGAATCTGGGGCTGGTGCGTCGCCCATTGCCAGAAGGCAACGGCATTCTTGTGCGTACTGGCAGATAAAGCTAGATCCTTTCATTTTGCTGCTTTTTTTGTACTCAAGAAGCGCAAAACAAGGTTTTACAGTTTATGACCGTTTTAAAGCACTTATTTCTTCACCCGCCACGTGAGGGTTACAAGCGGCATTGTTCCTTGGCCGGTTCGTTGGAAGCGATAGAATGCACACTTAGCCATGGAGATACCGAACACAGAATTAATACACGTTTGATTTAGAGCCAGCTTGTGCCCTTGTTTGCGTTTTACTTGTTTCAAGCCATAGGTTTGAAAATCCTTCTGTCCTGCCCATTAGAGCCAGGCGGCCACACGCTGACCACCCGCAATCAGGACCGGCAGGTAGCCAGAATTTCCCTCATGAAGGATGCTACAGTTTCTCCCAAACCCTGCGAACTTCGACAAAACTCTGCGAAATCGTCCAGTATCTTGTATAAACACCTTGGCTCTGAAGAGGGTGAGAACTGTGCCCAATGACACAGCAATCTCGACACGGTCGTCTTGGTCCCCGCTTGGCCATGTTCCTACCTACGACCATGCCACGGTCTTATAACCAATCACAGTCAGTCACAAAAGAGCATAATTTACGGATCGCCTCAAGACAAGCGCCTGCATTTTGTGGTCTGCGAAGAGTGGAACAGGACCTTCTACGGCCGCTTGCACTGTGCCTCATCACCCGTTCTTCTTCGTCAGCCGGCCGCCAGGGCCCAGTGGGCCACCCGGCCGCCACGTGACCACGTCCCCGGGGTAGCCAGCCCCGGTTTAAGGTCAGGAAAAGCCACTCAAATAAAGGATACAAGTCGACGCTAATGGTCAAAACTGACTAACGCTCTGTGCGATGACCACGAGGGCAAAGGTTAGGAACAAATGCAGGTGTAGTTCCACTGTGGGCGTGGAAACACACCTGCACATTGTGGGCTTCACGCGGTTTTTTTGCTGATTCCGATCAGGCACATACGTGTACTGTACACTGACACCTTCCATTTTTCGCCCAAACTACGTACCTGTCCAAAGTGGCGCGCCGCTCGATGCGTGCCAGGTCGTACGATCGCCTTGTTCTGAAGTATCACACCGACATGAGCTACTGTTTGCAAATACCGTACTGCAGTTTCAATTAGTGGAATTGGGCCAATACCACCCTCGTGATTTACATTTGTGACCGGAGCTCTTCTGTCATGGCCACCGTGCACAGGCGGGGCGTGGTTTAAATTTGTGACCGGAGCTCTTCTGTCATGGCCACCGTGCACAGGCGGGGCGTGGTTTAAATTTGTGACCGGAGCTCTTCTGTCATGGCCGCCGCGCACGGGCGGGGCAGTCAGAATGACTGCTTTTTTAGGACCAAATCATAGCCTAATTCGCAGTACACCAACACACTGTGAACAGACTACAGGTGTCACAAAGGCTAATACGTACAGCACCTATTAGACTACACGTTTTAGCCTAGCCTTCGTCGTCTACCCTGACGCGGAAAGTATTCGCCTCAGCTGCGTAACGACATATTCACTCGGCTATCCGCACAACATGTCATCAGATTTATGCTGTTGGACGCGAAATGTCAAGCCAAAACACTTTTATTGATGATCAAACCATGAGACTATATTCCTTAGCATCCGGTTAAAAAAACTGCTGCCGATCCTGATGGGATGCTTAAGCCCCATCAGTCCTTTGACTGCGCCCCTGGCCATACGTAAGCCCCACCAGTCCTTTGACTGCGCCCCTGGCCGTACGTAAGCCCCATCAGTCCTTTGACTGCGCCCCTGGCCATACGTAAGCCCCATCAGTCCTTTGACTGCGCCCCTGGCCATACGTAAGCCCCATCAGTCCTTTGACTGCGCCCCTGGCTATACGTAAGCCCCATCAGTCCTTTGACTGCGCCCCTGGCCATACGTAAGCCCCACCAGTCCTTTGACTGCGCCCCTGGCCGTACGTAATCTCCATCAGTCCTTTGACTGCGCCCCTGGCCGTACGTAAGCCCCATCAGTCCTTTGACTGCACCACTGGCCGTACGTAAGCCCCATCAGTCCTTTGACTGCGCCCCTGGCCGTACGTAAGCCCTAACAGTCCTTTGACTGCGCCCCTGGCCGTGCGTAAGCCCCACCAGTCCTTTGACTGCGCCCCTGGCCGTACGTAAGCCCCAGCAGTCCTTTGACAGCGCCCCTGGCCGTACGTAAGCCCCAACAGTCCTTTGACCGCGCCCCTGGCCGTGCATAAGCCCCATCAGTACTTTGACTGCGCCCCTAGCCGTACGTAAGCTAAACCTTAATCACATTGTAGCCTAGAAATGCCGATGTCAGTCGCGCATTCTGACCTCTGTTGTCGGTGTCAGCCGCGCGTTCTGACCCCCTTAGCAGATGCCAGCCGCACGTTCTGACCCCTGCCGTCGGTGTCAACCGTAAATTCCGGCCCCTATAGTCAGTGTCAGTCGCTCATTCTGATACCTAAAATAGGTATCAGCCGCGCATTTTGACTCCTCTCGTCGATGTCAGTCGCACATTCTGACCCCTATATCTTTAACCACGCGCTCAGTGTTCCTGTTAGTTTTTTGTCCAGGTCATCCGTTCCTCCGTGCACTGACATGTTTTGGTCTCGCGCTTGACCTGTGTCCGTGTCACCCCCATGCGCCGACATGCGTCAGTGGCGACCTCGTTTGCTAACCCGTGTCTGTGTCGGCCCTCCATGGCGTTTGTTGCTGTCGGTCTCGTGCCAGGACCGACGCCCGTATGGGTCTAGCTCTCTGGCGTTTGCTCGTGTTCGCGTCCGGTCAGCTGACCTCTCTGTTACCGGCATCCCCATTTCTTCTTAACGAAGATTCCGCCGCAGGGTACCGTAACGTATTCGTTATCGTCATAATATCCTCAAACATATATCATTGTGGTATAGTGTTATCTACTTACGATGGGAACTCATTTTTCAGAAAGGGAACTGCGATTAATCTAGACTTGGTGGTAGACAACGGTGGCTAGGCTTTCCACACCAAGGCGGCCCCGTAAACTCCGTCCATACCGGCACCGCGGTGATCGGGGCACAGTGTCCAAAGCCACGGCGAAGGTCTAAAGCTTCGCGGGTTTGAGGTTTGTGCGAATGTTGTTCGTCTATAATACCAACCAAGCCCCTAATGACCTGCCATAGCAATCTTCGTGCATAAATAAGCTCTGATGGAGGGAGGGGGAGAAGGGACCCGCAGCACAGGAAAGGAAATGCCGGAAAACAGCGAGCACTTGAAAAAGGAAAGAAAGTGATGGCTGCTCGCGCGATGATCCGTATGAATATGACAGCTCAGCTCGCCTCACCCGATGAGAACACTGCTGCGTACGACGAATACGTGCTTTGACTTCGAACACAAAATGCTCAGATGGTACGCCATGCAGTTGCCAACGGCCGAGGTAAGCACTGACGTGACAATGAACAGGTGCATCGCAAAGATCTAAATGTACCTCAATAGCGAGGACGCATTTTTTCTTTGGTTGTATTTGCTCTGGTTTTTGCCTCACTTGTGAGTGGGACGTGTGCTAAATGTTGAAACTGTCCACTGCTTGGTGTAGGTTTAATGCTTTCCAGTGCCAACAATAATCCCTCATATGCATGCTTTCACATGCAAGTTGGCAAAATCATCCATGAACAATACATCATTCGCCTAATCAGCCACCCATCCCATACCGGGGCTGTACCAATCCCATATCGGGGCTGTGCCCATCCCATGCCGGGGCTGTGCCCATTCCATACCGGGGCTGTGCCCATTCCTTTTCGGGACTGTACCCACACATGCAGTATCCTACTTCATATGTATATTATGCACATGTGCTATATGAGTTGATACTCGAAGCCATGCTTTTCTCAATAAACCGTCTCTCTCTCTCTCTCTCTCTCTCTCTCTCTCTCTCTCTCTCTCTCTCTCTCTCTTCTCTCTCTCTCTCTCTCTCTCTCTCTCTCTCTCTCTCTCTCTCTCTCTCTCTCTCTCTCTCTCTCTCTCTCTCTCTCCTCTCTCTCTCTTCTCTCTCTCTCTCTCTCTCTCTCTCTCTCTCTCTCTCTCTCTCTCTCTCTCTCTCTCTCTCTCTCTCTCCACTTGAAGCGACACGTGCCGTGCTCGAGACTAGCTTCGAAAACAGTGCCACTGCCCGCCCCTCGGGCCGCTGCTGGCGCTCCGCCGGTCGCCCAGTGCGAGATGATCATATGACTTGTGGACGGCATAACCGACCACTTGTGGACGGCATACCCGACCACACCGAGCGCTTGGTCTCCTGTTACCTCCGCCCTGGTCGCCCGCATCTGAGACCAGACCTTGTCTCATTGGGGCTTTACGACGCACTCAGCTGCTGCGGATGTATGGCGTCGCCTGCTTCTCGCCCTGGCAGAAAGGGCGGGCACCGCGGGGAATCGAGCCCGGTACCTCTGGTTTCCCAGGCGCGCAGTGGTTAACGCAGACCCGCTAGCCAATACGCTACCGGCACCCCCTGCGACCAGACCCTAAAGCGAGTTTTTCACATTTAAGGATATTGAGAAACTTATCAGATATGATGGAACAAACTCACTTATAACCATTAGTGTTCTTTTTAAGTGGAAAAGACTGCTCTAGGCAGTACAATTCTGTTAGTAAATATACTCCTCAATGCGTCATGGTTTGATTACGCCATCGTACCTCATACAACATTGAGAGCCAATTGACGGCCGTGGTATCTGGAAATCGCACACACAAACGCTGGATAAGAACACCTCTACACATAAATCTTTCTTGGCACTGATCGCCGCATGGCTTATGGAACGGCAGGGTTTGAATGGCCTTATTAAGACGTCATAAATGTCAAGCTGATTTTGAAATACTCTCCCCTAAATACCTTTCCCTATTTTCGCCAGCGTGTAGCTAATAATCTAGGGGCTTAGGTCTCAGGAAGGGCAGGATTGTGATCAGCACGGAAAGGTCTTTAAGATGACTACTTCAGTTAAAAAACCCGTTTAAGTGTGGAACACTCCCTTTAAAAACGATGCAGCGGGCGAACCCATAGTCTGCCTTCTAACGCACGCGACGGGCAGCACACATCGGTCCTCGCTTTCACTAACACGACCATCGATTTGGACCTGCGTCAGCCAGCGTCGGTCGTGCACGACTGAGCCGCCATGTAGGCGGGAGCTGGGCTGGAGTTCAATCCGTACTAAGCAGCTGTTTCACAAGATAGATACTTACGGCGAAAACCCGCGCAGCAAGCCTGAGCCCGCCCGGTGCCTCACCGTCTGGAAGATCGAGGTCAGCTGAGTGCCGAACGCGCAGGCGTCCGTCAGGATGAGCACGCCCAAGCCGCTGCGGATGATAACCTTGTCCGAGGTGGCGTACACCGCGTACAGCAGGTGGCTCAGACCTGCAGCGGCGGAGCATGACGCGTCAGTCGGTCGGCATGGCGGGCTCTTTCAAGGGTGGGTTCGACACTTCATCGCGTATCGTTTTTGTGGACCGCCCATGACTGCGGTCTTCAAGTTCGCCGCCCAACGTCTAAATCTTCAGCAGAAATGAAACTCGGGCCACCCACGTGAAACTATGGAACTATGCTAGACGAGTCAGACTGTGGCCCCCTCGATCCTCCACTCAGTTCTGCAGGGCAAGACTGCTGACCGCTACGAATGCAAGGGCGTCACAGTGTTCCAGCTGCTACCACTCCAGCTATGAACGTGACGTTGGATCCCTACTACTGCCTACATCACCTATTAGCGTGATGCCGTAGCCCCTGCTGACCAGCGCCAGCGCCGGCGCGTCCTGCTGGGTGACGGCCAGCAGCTGCAGCTGGGCGGCCCAGGCCGGGCTGACCACCAGCAGGCCGCCGTGCAGACCCAAACCGCAGGTCAGCATCAGGTACCAGCCAAGCAGGCCGCGCGGAAAGCGCACGTACAGGTGCTCGTTATGGCCGAGCACCTGCGAGATCTGTCGACCGGGGGTGGCGGGTCAGACGCCGTCTCCGCGGTGGTGCACGCCAGGTCGGCCGGCGCCACGCACACCCAGTCAATTTAGGGTTAGTAGTGTTGGTAGGACGACCCACTGAACATATATGACACAGATTAAGAGGTAAAAATGATAAAAAGCCACCCGAAACACGCTGTTTATTGAATCATTGTGGCGCCGTGTAGAAGCTGACTTCCTCGAAAACACTCTGCGCAGTAAATTTTTATCTAGCATATGCCTGTGAAGGATACTGTTGTCAAAGCCGCTAACTCACTATTCTGACACTATTCCCAATATCGATATTTCCACGGAATATGACAAACAGCAAGCTAGCTGGTACGGACCAATGACACATTCCATGCAGCGAGTGTGTTGAAGCTTATCATTAGTATATATATATATATATATATATATATATATATATATATATATATATATATTTGGGGGATAAGGGACGTGAACGTAATTAACACTATTACCAATCATTTAGCCATCCAGCGGGCGTAAACGCCTGCCCTCCAGATGCCTGTGGTTGTGGTGTGGCGACTGGTAGAGTGAGGAACATCTTTCCCACTCTCAGCTCTCCCGGGCGTCTTGGGACGTCGTTTGGTGTCCTTGTCCCCTCAGGGCAGGGACACCAGATGAGGTCCCCGTCTCAGGCCAGTCTTCGGCGAGTACTAATACAGACAACACGTTTTGCCCCTGTCTCTGAACGATTCAGTGGTTTGCAGGCACGTCAATAACATCCACCTTTTCTATTCTCAAGAAGCATGCACATTTGGGTTAGTTTTGTCTCCTCTCACGATTCGCGTAGCAGTAGACCGGCACCGAACGTCTCCTGAGGTGGACCGACTAACTGTGCTTCCATACCGAGTACGCGCACTGCCAATGAAGGAAAACCTGCGCACTGGCATGAGAACATGTTGCAGTGGCAGCAAGAAAGCAAATGTGAGGAATCGGCGTCGGCATTTCGTTTTGGTGACTTCCGCTGGAATCAATCAAATTGATGGAGGACATCAAGTTGGCGCTTTCCCAAAGCAGAGAATCAACTGCACGAAAAGATAGTCTGGGACAGCTCACACTCGGCTGAAATATGATCCCCAAAACCAGAGGATCAACTGCCTGAAAAGAGAGCCTGGGAGAGGCGGGTAACAGTTCACAGTAAGGTTGAGTGAAACATGGGGGTGGTGTGACCATCGCGCACCACGCAGTCAAAGACTTCCCTCTATTTACGGCGACGCGTCCCGCGGCTACCAAATGCACTTTTCATATTCACATCAAAGAAACGCTCATTTGCCGTACACATGGGTCCTGGTGGTTTACCAGTAACACGCACGATTTTCACATTTTCCGCATTCAAAATGCCTTTTTCAGGTCAGCTTATCACCCAAATTCAAGTTTGACCACCCAACTCTAATCTGTTCCCCAACCTCGGAGATATAGTCATATATATGACTGCATGCACACTCTCGCGGGAGCTATTCTAGCATAGGATGGTTTGCTTCATTCCGATGTCATTTAAAAGATGTCGCGTCAAAACGATTCACCACTGTACCCTAGCACACAAGTTTCACCATGGTGTAAAACACATTTATTTTGACACGGACCCATTGAGGGACGCTTCGGTTTCAATTGCTGAATGACCATTAGAAAGCAATTGATCCGAATATTTTTAATTGCTATAATTCGTGGAGTGATTTTTTGTCAACGTAGACTTTGCGTTACACACACCCGCCACACCTCAACGGTGTGAATGCCGCTCGGACTAGGCGGAGCCGTGGTTCCACCCGCGTCAGCCGGCCCAACACTTCCAATCAGCGCGCAAGATCGACTCCGACGCCGCAGGATGGAGCGCGGCCACCTCTAGTCCACAGGGCGGAGCACGGCCACCTCTGGTCCACAGGGCGGAGCGCGGCCATCTCTGGTCCACAGGGCGGAGCGCGGCCATCTCTGGTCCACGGGACGGAGCGCGGCCACCTCTGGCCCAAGGGGCGGAGCGCGGCCACCTCTGGTCCACAGGGCGGAGCGCAGCCATCTCTGGTCCACGGGACGGAGCGCGGCCACCTCTGGTCCACGGGGCGGAGCGCGGCCACCTCTGGTCCACGGGGCGGAGCGCGGCCACTTCTGGTCCACGGGGCGGAGCGCTGCCACCTCTGGTCCACGGGGCGGAGCGCGGCCACCTCTGGCACCATCGCCTCGCCAGCTGACCCGCGTCCGTGCGCGCGCCCGCGGCCTCAGCGCGCGGCCCGTGGGAAATCTGCGGCGACTGGTGAGCGCTGCCCGGGCGGCGGCGCCGGAAGCCGGAGTAGCCGGTGCCGGGCAGCCAGGCTGATTGATGCCCCTATCGACCCGAAAGCGGATGGGTCAGGGATCAGAAGAGCGATTCTTAACAGACGATTTAGCTCTCGCACAAACACGTGACATGTGACCCGCATAACACGTGACATGTGCGATGTGCCCGCTCTCCTCCTCCGATCACTGAGGAGCAGCCCGGAGAGGTTCAAACCACGGATGACGACACTGGAGGTGAAGGACATGCACCCCGATTCTATTGGGGCGAGTTTTGTTCCCCCAATACCGTCCACAAAGTACAAGTCCTTGTGCTTTTTACCCAAAACATATCATTTCAGATCAAGTCACGGCTCCCTGCTTGTCGGCCCGCAATCGCCAGGACGTGGGGAATGTGAGGCTATGCGAGCACGTTAATTCTGTCCCATGAGCGGGTCTCAGAGGCTCCCATAAGGTTTTCCTGAATAACTGCTATGTGATTTTGAGCATGGTGCTGAGGTTTTAGGATACCCGAATTTATATCACTTTTACACGGTTTTACCCCAGTGTACGATGTTAAACATGGGGGAAGGTTGACCACGTAACTTGTAAAAGTACGCTGCGAACTTCTTGATATGCACCAGTCCATCCCATTATCCATGCAAAAAAGCAAATATTGATGATCTCAAAATGATACCGAAACATTGTCATACGCCAAGACCTGCACCTATGGTAGGCGATGTTACGGGCCAATCCGCCCCGATAGGGCAAAAACAGCATGGGCTTCTGGCAATCAGCGCACGCATTCACGGCCATTGCACAAACACAAATTGCCGAAAAAAAACTGTTGGCAGACGGCAGTAATGCCATCGTTCCTTACGCCTACACGAGCCAGGCTACGAGGGCATGACAGACGGCAGTAATGCCATCGTTCCTTACGTCTACACCAGCCAGGCTACGAGGGCATGACAGACGGCAGTAATGCCATCGTTCCTTACGCCTACACGAGCCAGGCTACGAGGGCATGACAGACGGCAGTAATGCCATCGTTCCTTACGCCTACACGAGCCAGGCTACGAGGGCATGACAGACGGCAGTAATGCCATCGTTCCTTACGCCTACACGAGCCAGGCTACGAGGGCATGACAGACGGCAGTAATGCCATCGTTCCTTACGCCTACACCAGCCAGGCTACGAGGGCATGACACGGTCTTTGGTCAATGTTCAAACCACATCATTATGGTCAGGGGCGCAAGGATTTCGCAACGGGGCTTGGGGAGCGGAGCACAACTCGAAATATTTCACTGAAAACAGAGGCGCGGGCAATCTCTTGCGTGCCTTAGAACAACAACGCATGTTCTCGATCTCCTTGCGCTTACGCGTCTACCTTGAGAGTTTTAAGTGCAAAATTTGGTGGGGAACATTACCCGCCATAAATTTGAAAGCGGGTGAGCACGAAACCCCACGGTTAAAACGTGTGTACATCCGCACTTACTGTGGTTGCTACCTTTGTTAAGATATCAGTTGTTGAGCGGTGCTTTCAAAGCTACATTTCGTTATAGTAGAATGTAATGCAGCTTGCGCCAGATTGTTCACTAGCCATCCAACCGCAGTTGCTACAGCCGCTCATTCACGGTCACGACATGGTTGACATGGAAAACTCAACAACGACATGCAAAACTGCACTTCAAGATCTATATTCATGGACGAAATGCATCTGAGTGTTTTGAAATGTGTTTGTTGCTGTTCATCGGAGATGGGTGTGCTTCTAAAAGATTTCAGAAAATCGCCATCACGTCCTGAGAGTTTCATGGGGTGAATCCACAAACAAAACTACTTATGTACTATTCTCAACGTTTTTATGAAGTTTCTCTTTCAATACCAATAAGTCTCGGCGACCCACATCACTCGTCGCTGAGATCGTTAAGCATCGTAATTGATATCATTTTTGTAGACATGGTAAGAGCATCTGAGACGACCTTTCAAAAAAGACCTGAATATTTCACCGCCCTAAAAGTCGTCTCGGAATCCTGCCTCTGACAGGGTCGCTCCGCCTCCAGCCATTTGGCGGCAATCATGTGCCTATTAGCTGCGGCCCAACTGCCCTGTGCCACGCCGCCCCACAACGCCGCCGATACGCGTCAGCGGCGGCCGGGTGGCAAAAACGCCGCCAAAGATTCTGGTGGATGTGACCGTTTCTGGCGATCAACCTCTCTCTGTACTTTACCGCCGATCCGCCGTCTCCTTCCTCGGCCCCTCTCGTTCGATCCGCCGTCTCCTCCCTCTGCCCCTCCCCGTCTGTCCCTCCCGGCCGATCCGCCCTCTCGTACCCACAACTCCCACCCAATCCGCCCTCCCTCCCCTCTTCCTCGTCCGCCCGATCCGCCCTCTCCTCTCCCAATATCCCACCCGATGTGCCCTCTTCTTTCCTTGCCCCACCCCTGGCAGATTATCCCTCTCCTCCCCATGCCGCTCTGAGCCTATCTCCCGAGCCTGCTTCCTCTCTAACCTCCCTCCGTCATGTCTAACCCGTCACCCTCAATCTGAGCCGATCTCCCGAGCCTGTTTCCTCTCTACCCTCCCTCCGTACTGTCTAACCCATCACCCTCACTCGCTTCGCTCGTCAACCAGCCTTGCCCAACGATATCCTGGCCACTCTTCCCCGCCGATCTCCTGGCCACTCATCACCGCCGATCTCCTGACCTCACTTCCCCGCCGATCTCCTGGCCACCCTTCCCCGCCAATCTCCTGGCCACTCTTCGCCGCCCAACCGCTGATCTGAACGCCACGAATGACCGCCTACCCTGCCTCTCCCTGCTATCACCGTATCCCACACGGACGAGTGAGGCCCGGCCGTCGCACACTCCGTCGTCCCGCAGGCGTGGTCAGCGCCGTCACAGAGCACGCTCGACGACGGCGCCGAGAGCGGCCGACGACCTAATTCTGCCACCTAGGCCAAGCACGCGGTCACAGTGGACTGACAGGGAGCCGCTAATGGTCCGGTCTGCGCGAGCGAGCGGGGCTGACTGGACCCGCGCCTCGGCGTTGCATACGGCCGTCGGCATACGAGCCGGGGTGGAAAGGCCGACACCGCCGCCGAACGAGCCGGAGCTGAGAGACCTTCACCGCCGCCGGACGAGCCGGAGCGGAGAGGCCGTCACCGCCGCCGAACGAGCCGGAGTGGAGAGACCGTCACCGCCGCCGGACGAGCCGGAGTGGAGACACGGTCACCGCCGCCGGACGAGCCGGAGTGGAGAGGTCGTCACCGCCGCCGGACGAGCCGGAGCGGAGAGACCGTCACCGCCGCCGGACGAGCCGGAGTGGAGAGACCGTCACCGCCGCCGGACGAGCCGGAGTGGAGAGGTCGTCTCCACTTGCGGCACCGCTCCCCACAGAAGGTTGCGGGCGAAAATGAGGCATTGAGAAGAATTTACGGAAGCTGGTCGATATCTTGGCGTGACGAAACTGGGATGCGACCAAAGACGTGAGATGTTCGTTTACTTTGAATGCAAATCGCAGGGTGCAAGTGGTGCTCCCAGGCTCACTGCCGGCGCGCTATCACGGGCACCATAGAAGAAAGCTCCGGAAATCTTGGAAGGACGTGGGTTCTGAGCATGCTGATTGCTTGCTTCAAAGTCTTCTCGTTAGCGTAACATTGGGAGCTGCGACTGCGAGTCAATTATAGAAGTTCAAATAATTGCTCGCATGTTCCTCCAACCCTCTGTAACGAGCAATAAGCCAATGCAGCAAATGCTAACTAAGCATTCGAAGTCTTTATTATTTTGCATCTAAAAGATGAAGGAGAAGTTTCAGTGAGAGGGTAATGCGTGGGCTTTCGCGACACGTTTTTAAATAAGTTAGGGTGGTCCCACACACCTACGATTCATGACTATGTGCATAAATGTCATTTTCTGCCCATTTGAGGCACGCCGCACGCGAACGTGCCGTAACTAAAAACAAAATACAATGGATCAAAAGGGTATTTTTGGTACCGCACTGTGCAGGGATCTCAACACAGCTTCCCGCACTTTGCCCCTTTTAGAAAGTTCTGGCGGGAGCGCTGAAGCGGCGCGAGCTGTGGCGGGAAGCGGAAGTCTGGCCCGACAGCCTCTGACACAGCCGTTTAAATCTGGCGTGGTGAGTCTGGCCCGACAGCCTCTGACACAGCCGTTTAAATCTGGCGAGGTGGTGAGGTTGCAAAGATGGTGAAAACCATGTCTGGATTTCTAAACGACGAGAGTCGAAGTACAATGGCGATTTTCCTCACCGTGCCAATGTCCAAGCGCGAGTGAGAGATGTTGGCTTTTCACAGCCGTGATCAGTGGGAAGATGACAGTTTCCGCGAATCATTGGTGTAAAAAGTGATATACGTCGTATAGTGATGAGAACAGTACCACTGGACCAAAATCCTGAACCCCTAATGTGCTTTCAGTGAATCAAATCGTTCAGTACCATTCGATTATCTTCTTCAAGCTATACCTTTGGGGTTAATCATCGCAGTCCGCTGTTGCGGCAAAAGATTCACAGGACAGTTGAATCGATAATCACGTCAGAAGGCAGGCCAGCTGGTGAGGAAAGCAAACGCTCAGCCAAACTTCATCATAGCCCCAATTTAATAACGCCACGAGAAGCCACCGGCCGCCACATACACTGTAGTTCCTCGCAAGTAGACAACCAGGACCTCTTCAGGCGCAGCGTGCTCAGTGCCCGACTGGTGAGCGCATCTATATGTCGTGACCTACATAAATTTGCCCTGAAATGTCGGAGAGTTGCCATCAAGACTGAGAGACTAGAGGCCAGAGGCAGTCGTTGGGTCATTTTGAGATTGTCCCAGTAGAACAGTAGAACAGTAGAACAGTAGGACAGTAGAAGCCCAGTTTTGTGGTCTCATGACATGACGTGACAGTCGCCCCATAACAAGTGGGGGCTGCACTCGATATCTACCCTTGTTGCCACCCGAACAAGCCGGCTGTCGCCTAAGGCCCTGAAACCCCCGGCTGTACATACCCTGACCTGATTCGCCATTCTTCACAACGCAGAAGGATTGGGTTGAATATGGTGGCGGTGGTAGTGTGTGTGTGGGGGGGGGGGGGAGGGGGATCGTGTCTCGTGCGCAAGATAATTAAACCATTTTTTTTATTGGTGCGAGGCACATGGAAGTTGGCGCGATAGTATGCGGATTATAGCTCTGTAAAAAGCAGGCTTTTAACACATGAAATATATGAACTAGTGGAATAAGTATGCCGTGGAGTGACTGTGATGTCAACGTACTTCGACGCGGGCTGGTTTTTTCTACCTCCCTGCGAAAGGTGCACAAGTGATTTTTAACACCACGGGTATCGAGTTGCATTATTTTGTGGGGTCCCTGCCCCCCCCCCCACCCAATGTTGAGTTGAACCCCCCTCCCCCAATGTTGGCTTCGCCCCCAACGGCTGGAATGCTACAAAAAAGTGGGCAAAAGATGATCACAGCAAAAATACTATCTTCTTTGATCTTCTGCGTGGTGGCGTCTCATATCACCCTCATAACAAAAAGTCATGGCTGCTCTCACCACGAGATGAAAATCGTAGCAGCTGAGTGGATTAACGATGCAGTTAACTTCACATACATAGCGCCATAAGACACGCAATGGTTTGTAAGGTTAAAGTGAAAAGCTCTGGAACATGGGGATGATCTAAGCCCTTCATTGCTAATCCCGTCCCCGTCCCCCACAACCGAAATACGTGCCGCCCTCCCCCATGACCGTCACAGAAAAGCGCCATCGGCGCCATAAGGTGGCCTCCAAAGGGGCGCCTTCGCGTACCGGCAAAAAGAGAAGCGTGCGTCCAGTGCCTGCTCCTTGGATCCAACCCTGGATGACTTACTGCATGACTGTTTAAATTAAAAACTTATAAAAGATACAAAGATTAAAAAACATATATTGCGTCTAGTGAAAATAAAGGGGGCTAAATCCGGGGAAAAAAATTTAGCGGAGGGTGGGTTGTCGGGCCTTCAGGTCTGTCCCCCAACAATTTACAAAAAAATGACACCCCTGTTCGATACGATATATGTTCAACATCATGCAAGTTAGAAGTGCATGCCATATGCAGAACTGAAGCCGCCTAAAACCGATGTTTTTTGTACTCACAATTAAACAAGTAGTTGGTCAGTTTATTCCGCTGAGGCACGCACCCCTCTCCGAGTTCCAGTTTGCTCAACACCAACAATCTGCAATCATTTTGGAAACAGAGCTCTACATGCCCATTTTGAAGCTTTGCTCGCAGACCTTACTTTTACTTTAAACTTACTTTAAACTACTGGCATGTTTTTAAGTGGGAACGACTGCTTTAAACAGCACAATTTCTCTATTTAGTAAATAAGCTCCTCAATGCGTTATTGTTTGGTAATGTTACGGTACGCTCCACAACATTGACTGACAGCCAGTTGACAGCCGTCATATCTGGAAATCGTGCTCACGAACACCAGATATGGACGACTCGACAACTATGTTTGTCTTGCCTTGATCACCGCATAGCTTATGAAATGGCATGATTTGAATGACGTAATTATGGCGTCATGGATACCTGGGTTACCCTGAAATAACCTAGCGCAAAAGTCTGCACATCTTCGCGGGTGTGTAGCTCAGAAACCGGAAGGGTTTAGTTCTTTAGCAGGGCAGGGCTGTGAATTGCATCCAATGATCTTTAAAATGGCGATTTCAGTTTAAAATCCCACTCAATTGTGGAACAATTCCTTTTGCCAGCTACCAACATGAAAATGCTTCCTAACAAGAACTCTCAAGTGGCGTGTTTGGATCCAGCCAGCTTTCAAGCCTGGTTACCTTGAGCGCGCTGGCCTATGATTAAACATCTGGAGCTTCAATACCGCCTTCTAAGAGCTGTTATTTTCTTGTAAACGCTCGCTTGATTTTGCCACTTTTTCCCAGATCAACTGAAATATTAGCAATACTACGCCAAAATGTATGGTTTTGCCGGGGTTTCCAGTGCAGAACACCAATTTACGAGCCTGGATTCCACAAGTGACTTCACAAAACGTCTCGGCCAAGCGGCGTCGGAGTGTGGAGTGTGCATGCGATGCTGAACGCAGCACGCATTGGAATGAAAGCAGCAATTTCTTTCAAAATCAACGTTGACAAGTTAGCCCTGCATTGTCGTGTCATTGAAAATTAAATGCTTCGTTCACTCATACATAGCGCAAATCATGAGTTCATTCTCATTCTGAATAGAAGCATGACTGGGACTATAATTTTCACAAAACTGATAAATAACCAACTACCTTCAGCGATTTAAAACCATCGAGCTAGGTCCCACACTAACGATCAAGAAACGTCACAGCGTCACAAATGGCAGTCATGCTCCCCAGTGCTCGGTAACTACAGGCTGCAGCAGAGCACATGGCTCGGTAACTACAGGCTGCAGCAGAGCACGTGAGTGTCGCATGCCGCGGGTCTGCGAGGATTTGGTGCTGGATCGAGCGGGCTTCTGCTCGTGGAATTGTCAAAGATGCTATTAGTGTCAGCGTCAGTGAGTTCTGTACTGACCCAGTGTTTGGGCCACATCGTTTTACGTTGTCTTGCTATGCTGCTTATCCCCGCTACTGTCGATCACTGATTTATGGACTTGAAATAACGACCATAGCATGGAAAAGACGCGGAAATACGTTTGCGTCATGTTTTGTGGTGGTGGACACTTCTGCGCAACACAATGATCCACCAACCATGTACCGGGATACGCAGTCTGACGGTGGATATGTTTACCTGACCAGAACCGTCAGGCCATCACCGCCGGCAAAGACAGCGGCCAATGCGAGCGGTCCATTGATCTGAGCGCAGCCTGGTATCTCTCTCGGCCCATTGATCTGAGCGCAGCCTGGTATCTCTCTCGGCCCCGACCGCAGCCAGCTTTCAATATATCGAACACAGGCTAATTTAACTTGAAAAGCTAGTTCATCTCGCACTGTTATTTTTGGAGTCAAAATGGGACCACCAAAGCTGATGAATCGTTCTTAGAAAAATAGGATACTCATTCAACAGCACCTCATGAATGCGGCCACCCAGCATACACCAGTTTCGGTCACTGACGCTGTTTCCGGCCAAGCATAAATACGAATAAAAGATAATGCTAATTGGATGAGCAACATGATTATGTATGTAAAGACCACTTCAGATGACAACCGAAACTGGACGAAACAGCTGCGATGTATTAACTGACTATTTCGAAATCTCATTATGACCTGCAATATTTACCTTTTTTGAAAAAAATATACTGAAACCTCAGACCAGTCATTCAGGTGGATCTGCTGCCAAACAACGTCACGACAGGCTCCATGTTGGAGAATTCACCTAAATTACTCGACCAAGCCACGTTCCAACCACTTTCCCTTACACACACACACACACAAATA
The DNA here is from genome assembly GCF_011947565.3 of Pollicipes pollicipes. NCBI lineage: Eukaryota > Metazoa > Arthropoda > Thecostraca > Pollicipedomorpha > Pollicipedidae > Pollicipes > Pollicipes pollicipes. The sequence goes on along the minus strand of NW_023596297.1, from coordinate 38,233,298 downwards.
CGTCAAACAAACTCCGGACATTATAAGCTCCATATCACTGCAATCACTGTTATAATCTTAAAATATGGAACATTCCGTTTAAGACATGACCTGCAAGGTAATGACGTTATCAACCATCAATCCGCTCGTTCCATGCCGCAAAAGCCGTCCTAGCGGAATAACTGCAGCAGAAAAGTGAGAAAGCTTGCTGCGCCCCACAATCACCGATTTAGCAGTCTGGAATCTTTTGGCGGCTGCTTGCCACATCATCTTACATTGAAAATTGTTCCTAATTGAGGCATATCACTAACATTTTGAAGTGACAAAACGGATTCGGCTTCAGGCGTCACCCCGTAAACGCTTCATAACGCTGCGGCGATGACAAAAGATGCTTGGGGTAATTTCAGAGGTTGCCCCAACTCCGGTTGGCGCCGGAGTAAAACCTCTCGATGATGTGGTGGCGGATAAGTCTGTAAGAGCGTGTCGGCATCGAGACAACTTTGCGTCCACAAGCCTACGAGCCTACCAATACTAACCACACGTCGTCAACGCCCCATCTTTTCCGCATAAATTAAATCAGCAATCCCCAACATTAAATACACAGATGAGTAAACTACAGATTATTCGGAATTATGTACTTAGGGTGCAAAGCACCCCTGCAAATGCCTGTGTAGATTATTACTTCCGGCAAAAACGTTTCAAGAGGTTTGCGCATTCATAACAAAATACCCGCTGCACATCGTCACGTACAATATTGCCGGCCTTAGAGCGCATTAGAGCGTATAGATTAGAGCGTGTAAGTCTGCGACTGACCTTTGACCGATGGACATCGCCGTTGTCTGTCGCTCCGACGCCCAGCACCTTCCGCGTCTTCAGACGACTGTGCAGGTCCCCGCTACTGTGCTTTCTGTAATCACAAGCAGTCTGCATGAACAGCCAGCGGAAAAAGACAACGCATTGTGGTAAGCGGTAAACATCACCTGTTGCCTTGGGTTAGGATTCTAAAACACGTTTCTGTGATGATACACTACTTTCATAGGACCAATGTTTCTTTTGATTTAAGTTTTCGTGAAGTGACCAAGATTTCGGCTTTTTTTTGCGTCGGTCCCGGGCATTTATCACGGTCATGTCAATGATTTGTGGATGTCACTGAGCTGTCAAGACTTCGAGACACCCTGCAAAACCTCAAAACTAGTGCTAATGTCAGAATTCCTGAACTGTTTTAGGCTCCAACGGTCGTTTCAGGTCTCTGCTTACCTCGGAACATATTGCTTTATTTAGCATGCTAATCTCAAGCTCCTGCATTCAACTTTGAGGCCTTTTGGCCATCACGGAACTGTACAGTGACAAACTCCTTTCTCGAGCCGAGAGAATCGATCGCCTGGATGCTTTCAGAGCTCCTGGACGCTGCTGGTGTCCGCCCAGCACCTTTGGGATTCGTGGCTGTCTTGCCTCCCCATAGCCCATTCAGACTGCTCTACAATAATCTCCAGGGCCGGCTGTCCCCGGACCTATGCCATCTAGAGATGTTATGTCGTGCTCTGTATTGTGACGCTGATGTAAACTGCTCGCCCATCCGTCCTCATCCCAGTCAAGCCACGTTTAAGTTCGGCCCCTTGGGCCATGAAGAGACCTGTGATCCAATGGAGTTCTGCAGGTACATATCCGACTCCTTGGGCCATGAAGAGACCTGTGATCAAATAAGAGTTCCGCTGGTGTATGTCCGACTCCTTGGGCCGTGAAGAGACCTTTGATCCTATGAGAGTTCTGCAGGTGCATGTCGGACTCCTTGGGCCGTGAAGAGACCTGTGATCAAATAAGAGTTCCGCTGGTGCATGTCGGACTCCTTGGGCCGTGAAGAGACCTGTGATCCAATGAGAGTTCTGCAGGTGCATGTCGGACTCCTTGGGCCGTGAAGAGACCTGTGATCCTATGAGAGTTCTGCAGGTGCATGTCGGATTCCTTGGGCCATGAAGAGACCTGTAATCCAATGAGAGTTCCGCTGGTGCATGTCGGACTCCTTGGGCCGTGAACAGACCTGTGATCCAATGAGAGTTCTGCAGGTGCATGTCGGACTTCCTGGAGTCACAATGACACTGCCATCGCTTCGATGCAAAGGATGCCTCAAGAACGTCTCAGTCGATGCCTTGCACAGCTTCGTACGGCATCTTGGTCATTTTGGGGAAATATTGCGGGGTCAGGTGTACACCTGTTGCAGCTTACAATAATTCCCAGCGTAGTGAGCTTGCATGACTGTTTTCGCTCATTTCGCAATGATGCCTATGCTAAGCTGCAATGTGTGGAATGGTCACTTGGTGCGTGCACACCAGCAGATGGGACGTAACTTACACGTGTGGAATGGTCCCTCGGTGCGCGTGCACCAGCGGATGGGACGTAACTAACACAACGTGTGGAATGGTCACTTGGTGTGCGTACGCCAGCGGATGGGACGTAACTAACACATGTGGAATGGTCCCTTGGTGCGCGTACGCCAGCGGATGAGACGTCTCTAAGACAGAATAAATCAGTACATTCACATCATTAGGGCTCCTGTTTCGTTTGCCGTAGACTGTATTGGAGCCCAGCCCCCTTCATACTGACCCTTTTTGAGACCATTTAAATGAACCAGTATTTGCCACCTTTTCTGTTTTACCTGGAAAAATCTGCACATCATTTTGCAAAGCTATAAGGACTGTTAAGTTGCTTAAATTGTTACGTGCATTTGCGAGGAACATTGTGCACATATGTAAGAGGGCAGCAATATCATTATGCTTTATTCCTCGTAGAAAAACCAAAAGAATAGAAATATAGACGCACCGATATTTCGGTAGCACGCCTTTGTCGAAACAAATGGCAGAATGACTTCTGCCATTCGTTCGATAGTAATATTTGAAACAGGTAGTGCCAGCAAATAGCAAAAGACCCACGGTAGGTGAGCTAGAGTGGTGGGCAGCAGAGGGGCAGGGGTCCGGTCTTCTATACTGCTTCTCGCTGAGCTAGAGTGATGGGCAGCAGAGGGGCAGGGGTCCAGTCTTCTATACTGCTTCTCGCTGAGCTAGAGTGATGGGCAGCAGAGAGGCAGGGGTCCAGTCTTCTATACTGCTTCTCGCTGAGCTAGAGTGATGGGCAGCAGAGGGGCAGGGATCCGGTCTTCCATACTGCTTCTCGCTGAGCTAGAGTGATGGGCAGCAGAGGAGCAGGAGTCCGGTCTTCTATACTGTTTCAAGCCTTAGCCGCCAGTCATCGTGTGCCACTTGTAGGCCTAAGTAAGCGTGTCGTGTGCCACTTGTGGGCTTTAATAAATGTATATTGCCGCATGATAATTTGCTTTTATTGTCTAAGCATGCATTCCTAGATGGCAATGGGTTTCTTTTTTGGGAATATGAAACAAAGATAAAAAAATATTACTTTTAGCTTGACGGTGTGCAAAACATTTGCTGTTTTCAGGAGGCTTAAATACAGTGGGTCAGAGCCAAGAAAAATGTTTAGTTAGTATATATTCGTTAATTGTGATTACACTAAGCCCAACATGCTTTAGAAACCTGCATGTTACTTACCATACAAAAACAACAGATAATTCATGTGAAGCGCAAGGAACGGAACAACGGACAACACCAGTTTGCAGCTGAACCGAGAAAAATTGTGTTTCAGACAACTGATATGCGTCAATGGCGCACAACAGCTAGGACCAGAGAGCTGCGATTCGATCAGTTTTGTTTTGGTGCCGCCCTCGCCTTCGGGCGCAGGAGGCCGCGCCACGGGCCTGTCGTCTGTGTGACTGCGGTGTAAACAAGACGTCTTATGCTCGGCGCGCACGGGCCGCTGGCCGCAGACCCGTACACCTCGGGCGGTTGGAGCAGACCCGTACACCTCGGGCGGTTGGAGCAGACCCGCAGACCTCGGGTGGTTGGAGCAGACCCGTACACCTCGGGCGGTTGGAGCAGACCCGTACACCTCGGGCGGTTGGAGCAGACCCGTACACCTCGGGCGGTTGGAGCAGACCCGCAGACCTCGGGCGCCCGGAGCAGACCCGTACACCTCGGGCGGTTGGAGCAGACCCGTACACCTCGGGCGGTTGGAGCAGACTCGCAGACCTCGGGCGGTTGGAGCAGACCCGCAGACCTCGGGCGCCCGGAGCGGACCCGCGCACCAGACTCCCGGCACTTCGGTGCGGGAAAATGCACGACAGTCGCCGGCCAACTTCATATCCGGCGGCACTCGGCTGGCCATTCGGCAGCGGAACATTTCCCCGTCGCATTCCGGCGACGGAATCGGCCGTCCGGCCCACCTGAACCTGTTCTGTTCACGCGCACTGGGTGGCGTTTCACGGCTGAATGGCTGCGTGCTGTTCCAGCATTGCATTGTGTGAGGCGGGTGAGCACCCGTGTCCGGCTGGTACACATGGCAGCGGCAGAGAGCATTGGGTCGATGGCTGATGGATACTGCCGTATAGATATGGCCTGAATCTGGATCAGAACGGTTCAATCGGCAGGGCTTACGAAATATAAGCTTGGGTGGACTTTTTACTTCTTTGAGGGGATGGGTGCCTAACAACAAGTTTCGAACACAAATGGCTGGCGTAATTGAAGTGTGAGAATTGAACTGACCTTGAGCATTGTCCAAAATGTTAATCAAGTCTTACATTTGCATGTAAGCGCACTTACGGCACACACACACACACACACACACACACACACACACACACACACACCAATCAGAGTGTCAAACTTTTAGAGACGCCCGACGCAAAACTTCTTAACTTTCGTAGCGGTCGTTGTACTATTCGGTTGAGCGCAGCGGTCGGTCGGGGTCACAGTAGACATGAACGAGATCACGGACAAAGCCCGTGACGCGGCGCTCGGCAGCAGGGCATGCCGCGCAAAGTTCAGTAAGACGACGATTCCCATACCATACAGCATGCGACCGCATCACAATGGAACGAACAAAGATGCCAACCATCGTGAGCTTCCAAAGTAGCACAAGCACCGAGCTTCGAGCGAAAGGAATTCATGATTAAAACAATAGCCCACGATACTTATGTCGATGTGTACGTTTGTTGAGTGTTCTGCGTATAAGAGCCAATTTAATGAATGGAAACACGATCTGAGCGTCCAAAGACAGCTTTGAATTGGTCAGACAGTTGCCAGATGTAAACGACAGCGCAGCGGCAGACGCCAAACTTCCGCGAGACCTCACAGAAACGGTACATGACCAGCAACAGCTGTGCGATATGGTGTTGGTAGTAGAGTGGTTTCATAAATCACACAGACATCCCAAAGGGCACTAGAGGAAATTGAAAGCGCAGCAATGAACCTATTCCTGCTGGAGAACGGGTTTGTCTGATTTTGCTTGCATTGCTCTTACCATTACGATCGGGCAACAGTAAATGCGACCTTTTCAATAATTAGCGGTCCTTATTCAACAAAATGTGCGGCAGTAATGAAGCATAAAGCAACCTATCCAACAACCAGTGGCCTTTTCTTTGATGAATTAAAGCGATTCGCTGAAATGACGGACGCAGGGTTTCGTTTCGGATGCTTGTGTGTGGGGGCGGGAGGGGGGAGGGGCGGCACACAACATTGTCGGTCCCCTAGAGTTTTGGGTCCCCTCCAAAAAAACTTCCATGTTCCGGCCCTTAAATCATCAGATTCTGATGCATATTGCCTTGTATATGAGAAACCATCTTACGGTGCGAAACCCCAGAAAACTAGCGTGCCATGTAGACACATGCATGGAGCTTGTTCATTTCCCCCAGATCATGATGGATCCTGCCATTTTGAGGCTAGTGTTTAGAAAAAGAACTTCAAAATGACGTCAAGTTGGCTGCTAAATACCATCAAAATCAAGCACATACTTGATTCCTGGCACATGTACGGCCAGCCGGCTAGTCGATGTCATCAGCTCATGGCTGATGACTAATCTGGAAGTTTTGCATTGACTGTTAGGAAGATGTAAAAACTATCCAAAATTCAAAATTCATTACGAACATGATCCACAAGCACAAGAAGCGTCCCAAATGCAATAACCAACGGAAATGAGATATACATCGCCGGCGGCGCGTAAAATCATGTTTGGCTATTGCGCACAGAAATTCATCGGCGCATATCCGACTGCTGATCTGAACCTAGTGCGCCAAGATAAATCACAGCAATCAGCTTCATCTGATCCTGCAGTCTAGAACTCCTGCACATAAAGTAATGGAAGCGAAACGCCTGGCACTCGTAAGCACATGCAGGGTTTTCGGCAACAGAATGAGATCTATCTGACCCCATGAGAGGAGCTCACGACCAATGTTGAGCGTCAGCGAGCGATCAAGAGCGTCGCGGCCGATTCAGATTTAGGCCCCGCCAACAGTGTAGGCCCTTCAATAATGTGGGGGGAACCCAAGGCCAGTATGGACGGGACCTGAGCGAACGACGTTGACACGCTAGGTCAACAGAGCCCTTAGTCAACAGTATATTGTTCCCAGAGCATACGAGGAAAACCAAAGACCAACGTGGTGGGCCCCTGCACCATCGGGAGTGCTCTGACAGGCTGCCATATGAAACCCCGGCCAGAACACAGCACTCTCTGAACAAAGGAAAATCCCCTAAGATCAGTGTACATGAAGTAATGCCCCTGTGCGATGAAGATTGCCCTGGCAGGTTAACAGACGGGTCAAGACGGCAGAAAAGGGTGATGCCAGCAATCTATGTACAAGCAAGCAATGAGCCTGAACTGAGCTGAATCCACAAATTTAGAACGGCTACATAAGTTACGAACTGAATCGGATCCCACAATCTGTGAGTCGGCCCTGAGCCGGCTAAAAAAATTGAGTCAGACCCAAGTCTGTCTCTGAGCAAATGAAAGAGCATTTCGTCACAATACGATATATAATGTGTTTTTCCGCCTTCGGATACCCCAGTGGTGTATCTCATACATGATGCTCTCAAGTGCAGCGATTACTCTGCTAGATTGCTGGTTTGCTAGATTGCTAGATCGCTATTCACTAGGTTAGCGACCATTATCCTTTTCGGAAGAGTGAAACGGTTGCACTGTCTTTGAACGTCATAGATAAAATGTCAGATCTGAATATCAAATACTGTCAAATCCTTTTCTCGGTTTTTGTCCACCCAAGAAGCATGATCAAAACCTAGCTGAGTCTAGAACCTTGAGTCTGCCCACGCCCTGCACGTATAAATCGGTACGCATACAGTCCAGGGCTAACTTTCACTTCATGTGGTGACAACCATGCGTGGAACTGATTTAATAACCAGAGTACCACAAATATCTTGTCAGGTATCACGGCCCTCCAGTGACAATACTTACGGCAGACTTTTGTAAAGTCCCGTGCGCCAGGATCGCCATGGATACCAATGTAAGGTCATATATAAAATGCAATTGTCGCCGGTGCCCTTTGCCATCTCGTCTACATATCAGTCACCTTTTAATGTCTCCAGTGATCACACTGGTCTCTTCAACACTTGTCACATCTTTATTCAAGATATATGATCAAGCCACGCCATCCAAGACGCAGCAGATCTGGACCAGATCTCGCCAGGACGGGGCTCGGGGAAACATGACGTTTGGAAGTGAAGTTTGAGAGCAGCAATGTCTGAAATGTGACATCTTACATTACCCTGGGGCTTGGATAGTTAAACCAGGTGAAAAATCGTGTTTTTTAGGGGGAGGGAGGTTAGCCTCAGGAGCTGCCACATATGGGAGGGACTAAACGGCCAATCAAACCTGTTGACAACCCCATGCTCCGGGCCTATGACCCCGATCGACTCCAAACCTTCGCCATTTAATGCCGTTTAGTCGATAACCTATTAATTTCAGAATAAAGCAGCCTTGTGTCAGGTCAAAGGTCACCATAAACACCAACAACCGGAAAAGGGTTGAAGACAAATCCATGCACCAAACCTATGGCACTGATCAGCATGAAACCTTTACCAATATATGCGCCATAGTTGATATCCTAGCCTTTCGCCATGGTCTGAAAGGATAGGACATCGAAATATGCTACATCAATTGGCGAATATTTCATGCCGATCAGTGCAATAGGCTCGGAGCAAGGGGTTGTCCCCAACCAATCTTGGCCGTTTTTGGCGGTTTTTTTTTGCACGTTTGCGATCTAGAGGGCCTAAATCCCTCTAGTTCGGTAGCTACATACCCATGAAGATGTGCAGACTATTTCGTGCAAACTATTTCAAGATTTCGCAAGCATCGATCACGCCATAATAACGTCATCCAAAGCCTGCCAATCCAATAACCACGCGGCGTTGAAGATAAAGAAAACTATAATTGCCAATTCATTTATATATATATATATATATATATATATATATATATATATATATACACATTTATGTATATATGATATAATATATGATATCCAATTATATCCAATTCCAATTATATAATATATTATATGCAAGTCATATATATATATATATATATATATATATATATATATATATATATATTATACCTGATTCGAAAACGGGCCCGTGGATCGCCCAATCGTGGTTATCGGTCAGCATGGTTATTAGACATTTTAGGTGACTTGCAAGGAATGAAAGCCAGAGTATTGCCAAACATCACCTGTGCCATTAACATCACCTGTGCCATTAACATCACCTGTGCCATTATTCGATAGCCAGTCAGCTATCAATGCTATCTGTTTATTAAAGAGCTTTTTCTTGAGTTTTCTTGAATTAGCCTTTGAGCTAATGTCTCAATTCAGCATTTTAAGGCTCACTTAATGATTATTTCAGTGTGGTTGGTTTCCAATCCGGCAAATTAGTGTGAGCTGGCAAAGCGCAAAATCTGACCGGGTCCTAAAACGTGTTTTTGTTCCAGTTCCAAATCCAACACAATCCGATCTATAACTTAACCCACAATCTGCAGATTTATCCAATCCGTAAAGATATCTATGCGTCCCTTATCCCTACGTCTGACGGTCGGCCGACATAAGACGGTTGACAGGATACCAACTCCGAGCCACACGCCCCTAGCGATATGCCGATTAAGGTCATGCAACATTTCGATGTTTTCCGTGCTTCCTGGATATCCTCGGGCCAGTAGAAATTGTCACACTTTGACAAAAACTTGAAACTTACGCCATCAGTGTTTGGAAAAATCTGAAAATGAGTTCGTACGACATTCTTAGCCAACTTAGGCCTTCTTAGGCCTGAGGACAGCCGTGCAAGTCTTAGACCTCTCTGAGCAATGGTTACCAATTCATATCCTCGGACATTCTCGTGAGGTCACGGGCGGTCACAGGTATCTTTGGCGGTCCATAACGTGAAGCCGGATGATCCAATTAACTTGCGTATCAAATTTGCAGCTATTTTTTACATTTTGCCTTGTAACCCCACAATGCCTTTTCTGTGACCTACCTAGACAGGTAACATACCAGAAGCTCTGTTTATAGCCCACGCCCACTCAACTTTGGCACGCTGTACAGAGCCAGGACCAAAAGATGGGTTCTTCCCACAAGCTGCGTTTTGATCTTCGCAAAAACGCATATGAATGACGCTGGGAACGCCACCTCTGTCTATCTCCGGACTGGACAGGGATATCGAGATGCGGCAAACGAGACTGAAATGAATCGACGATTTTGAGCACGAAATATAATACAAGTTTCTGATCCAAGGCCAAAGTCGAGGTTGTGCATAGAAGACGTCACTTCCACAAAAAATGTACGATTTTTGTCATTTGCTCTCATTATCACCACTTGATCACCACGCGCACAGCGAAAGCCATCGATCATTGAAGGATTGCCCTCCGTTCAGCCGGACATTGCTCTCCTATTCAGCTGAACTCAAAACGAGGTCGCTTTGGGTCACAAAGCACACATTTCGGAGTAAGGAAGCTTTGTACCATGGTTACTGCTGCGTCACTGATCATACAAAACACAGCGTCACCATGGCGCAGGTGCTGCGCATTGCCACACTGCTGTGTTTTAGAACTTCGGATAGCAGAACCTCCACTTTCATCAGTAATGGATGTTACGCATGGCGGTGCGGGAAATTATTACCAATTACATAATCAATTAAATTAAATCTAAACATGCATCTTATACTCATGACTTACTGAAATTATCAGCAACATTATTTATATTTTATCATTACAATTATACCGCTCAATATCAAAATCACTCACTGCTTACTATGGTATCGACTTGAGGCGCCAAAAGCGTCCTTCGGATAAACAAATCCTGATGGCTTAGAACCCGTATCAGCAACTGCTGAACAAACTCGACAGCCACATCTCATTCATGTTTTGTTGCTAACCGCTGCGTGGAAAATTGGTCGCCCAACATCTCTGCCGTTGTATCTTCCCGTTTTACTGCGACCTTCCGCCCCTGGTCCCTGGGCAGCTCACGGATCATTCATCCGGATCATCATGGTCAGGTTGCTGGGCGAGAATGAGTGGATCCGCTGCGCGATCTCTACTGTGACAGCCCTTACCACCAACCGGCCACTAAGCTCGATTGCCGCCTCGGTCCTCTTTACTTGTGGAAGATACAGGAACTTGATAGCCCTGACAGACGGTGTCTAAAAGAAACTGATGCAGGAGTTCTAGGATTTGCACAAGCGTCTCCACAGCCTAGGACTATTTCACAACTGAATATGAGATAGGAAGGAAAGACTTTCATCTCGTGGTTTTTCATCATTAGTAGCCACCCTTGAGGATGAGCACAGCTGGAAATATTGAGTAACGCCAGTATAATCAACACTTAAAAACTACGATGTCGTTGAACTAGTGCCCCCTGGTATGTTAAAGGTCGTTTACTCATCATCATACCTTTCAACTCAAAATACAATTCCATTTTCAGATTCTTTGAAGACGCGACTATCCAAAACCTTGGTTAATTGTCATTCATCGAGTTATCCAAACAAGGCACAGGGTGTTTTGAGACTGAGGTAACGCCATGGCAATGCATCAGTGACGATATGCTCCAATGGATATAGCGGTGCGGCAGATATTAGACCAATTACCCATCGAACACGCCCTCATTTAGATGAGCACAATATTAACTATTTCCGGCATGGGAAGATGCCTATCTCGAGAGCTCCGGCGCCTCAGTTTTCCTCAGTATCATCAGGCCGAGAAGATGAACCATCAAAGGTCACGCCTTCCACTGCACTGTCGCAAGGCATCTATTCAAATTTCCTCAGTATTATCAGGCTGAGAAGATGAACCGTCAAAGACCACGCCTTCCACTGCACTGTCGCAAAGTATATATTCCATTCACAACCAATCCTCGTCTCAAATCAGGGTTACAGTAGCTCCATGGTCTCACTGGTTGTCTGACAGACCAGATATACGAGATTCGATTCCCGGCGGTGCCCGCCTTCACGTCAACGTGGGAGGCATGTTACGTACGCCATATAGCCACAGCAGCGAGACTGTCGCAAAGGCCCAATGACGAAGCAACCTCATTTCAGATGGTGATCTGCGCTTTAAAGGTGTATCCATATAAGCAAGGACTGTAAAGCTGTCCGCAAATCCTCGTAATCGCCTCACCTACCCAGCAAGTTGTCCTGCTCACGCACGGACCACGGCGCCAGTAATATGCACCAGCTTGCTACCAAGGCCAAGGAAACGTTTGCGAGTACCTGAGGCCGATTTATGCGCCAACATCGACTGTGTGCGGGTGGATCACTCATGCCTCGCATACGCCAACACTAACAGAGAACAGGAGTCATGAGTGCGATTTCCTCAAGATAAACCATTCAAGACCACCGCGCACAATGACCTACCAAAAATGTCCAGGCTCCATCCCGCTGCCGGTAAACATGCACCCAAATCTGCGAGATGAGGGCAGTACTCCTCCATTTTTCACTTCAGGTTATCTATCAGCAGAACCTCATAGGAAGTAAAACCCACTTGAGCATTACACTCCTATGTTATGAATAAACACCAACACGCGAAAATAGTGACTGTTTCGAATCCCGCCTGGGGCGTCGTCGACAGTCCGCCTGTCCGCGTTCTACTCACACGCCGTGCTTGAGGTCGAGCGCGGCCGACTCCATGGTTTTTGCGGCCGCGCGTGGCGCCGCTCGGCGCTAGGTGGCGCGCCGTCCGGCCGCCGAGTCCGACAGGTACTGCCCGCCCGCCCGCCGCTGACAGCGCAGCCTTCCGGCGGCGCGCGAGCCACCCGACTGGGCGACGTCCGCGGCCGACGGTCGTCCCCAGCCCTGCGGACGCGCATCCGGTGTCCGTCCCCAGCCAGCGGACCGGCGGTACCGGTACACCCGCAGACAGCGGACTGCCGATCAGCGTTCGGTGCTAGCGACGCTCCTGACCCAAGGCCCTTGTCTGCCAGTTTCCGTCCAAGCGTTTCGAAGTCATGGCATCCTGTCGCCCGACATTTGGTCGTCAGCCCCAGCAGGGGGCCATAGCATTGGGTGGCTTTCTCTACAGCCTGCCCAGGCTCGTTGTTCTCCCCCAGGCGGCGGATCAGCGTCCAGCAGAAAAGTTACACCCACCAGGTCGGCGGCCAAATAGGCATCATTAAGCGGGACGGGCGTACCGATGAACTGCTGAACCCATCAGAGCGTGAGGCCCGTACGAGCGCCGGACGTGCGCTGGCGGGCGCGCGGCGGGCAGGTCTAAACCGGACACGTCCACTGAGCTGGCCGGGAGGGGATGGGGGAGGGGGGGGGGAGAGGCGTGCAGGCGAGCGAACACGGATGCAGGCAGGCAACGGACAGTCACGGCGAGAGATCCGAGCGACTCAACGGCGGCCAGCCGGCCAGAGCAGCGCTGCAGAATTTCATGACGTCAGCGTCATGCCCCGACTGCGGACACCAGCCCCCACCCTGCCCGGCGTCCGTGTGACCAGCGCGCTAAGTATTCAGAGAGATGACCGGTGCCATGTACTCAAGAACTAGGGAGGGGTGGGGCGTGATTGACTCGAACTAGGGAGGGGTGGGGCGTGACTGACTCGAACTAGGGAGGGGTGGGGCGTGATTGACTCGAACTAGGGAGGGGTGGGGCGTGACTGACTCGTTCATTAGTTCACAAAAAGCTGACTTGAAGGGAAAAATCCTGCTTTGAGGAAAAATCACACCTGTGAGGCTAGACAATTTTAACCGACCAAATGAAAGATAATGAGGTAAGATTTGTGTTGCATCTGTGACCAAAGTATTCCCAACAACGCCAGTATTATGCCTGAACAATAGCCACAATAAGCGGGGCCACACGGCTGTATGGTTTTCGTGGTTCAGTCTATCCCGACTTATGCCACCGCGTCTTGCATGCGAGATTGGTTTAGGAAAGAGTGGATACATGTCTTACCCACAATTTCGCCTGGCCGTCTAAGCATTTCGATAAACACATTTGTGCACACACTTTTTATCCGCCAGGCTCTGTTAGGCTCGAAGTGATGCGGGGTCTGGTCGTCCAGAGATGTGTCCAGTTTCGACTCATGTTCTTCAGTGTCTTTAAGCAAATTTGAATGTAAAAAATGTGAAAATGAATTTGAACTGAATCTGAAAGTATCTCGTTTTGATTGCATTAAATTGAATTGGAAAACATTTATTTTACGTGCTACACCAAAGTAAGGTGAAATTGTGTTTATTTTCCAACGATACACAAATACGTTGACGATGAAACAATTTGCATGCAGATGGCTTATAATTTATACAGCCCGCTGTTTCAAGAACTGGGTTTAATGCTGTTGAAAAATACATGAGCCTGCGATCAGCGGTTGCAAAGACATTCGCCTCTGGAGGGCGTGCCGGCGTTCCCGCGCCGGCCAAGTCGACAATGATGTCATGTTCGAGTACGCCTGCTCGGCTCGCAGCCTCGACCGTAATAAGTGTACTGCCAGACATCCAACAATCTGGGAGACCGCCCACACTCAAGCCTCCCACTAGTCAATATTACTGTGTGCACGAGAAATTCATCTGAATGAAAATCTGTCGCCTTCGCTTAATAAACATGACTTCAGTTTCAAACTCGAATAAAATGCAACAAATAATCCGCACAATTCACTGTATTTCGGCAAAGATGTCCTCTTCAGGGTAATTATGAAATATTTTTACACCATACAATATAGTGCAAAGCCTTACAAGACTTCGGAATGTGGTACGTATATGAAAACACTTAAAAAACAACGGGACCCCGCATGACGATACCATGAAGAACTGATGGCAATACAGACGTCATACATGTAGCGAGTAGCCGTGCCAGGGCAATCAAAGACATACAAAAGCAGTGTAGTGAGAACCATGTTGGGAAGGTAGCCTGAAAACAGCTGATTCGCGATCTTAAGCCTTCCATAGGCAGAAACGATACCAGATGGTAGGGCAGCCCTGTGGACGTCAGCACCCTGCTTTGTATGTGCTGAATTGCCGTTGTATGTCTGTCTGTTATGCTTTGCTTCGCGTTGTATCACCATCTGTTCTTCATAGCAATGTCATGGAATATGCCGCTGCTCACAGTGTACGAAATGCTTGAAAGGGTAGGCTTAACCAGCCTGTTATAATTCCTGGGTATAACAAACTTTTACATGACGTGTTCTCATAAACGTCCTGCGCGCAGGATTCCTGTCTTTGAATTCTATTTTATTGTTCAACATAAATAGCCTGACAACGACAGCAAAAACAGTAGCAGCCAACAGCAACATATTTCTTGTATTTGGTTTCAGTTCGGAGCTGATGTCAGAAGTGCGCGGTGTGAGGTTTAGTCATGACGTGAGGTTTCCACGAAGCATCTCAGAGGCAAACACAAGTGTAACAGCTTATAACACGCGGCATCAGAAGTAAGGTGGGGATGATGGTCTGCGCTCTCTTTTTTGACGTCAGAGATGAAAACTTAAAATGTTCGCTGTCTGCTGGTGCTTTTGTTGTTTTAAACATGAACCCTACAACATGGAACAGACAAAATTGGTGCCATCAGTCAAAGTCAGCTATTAGTTTCGTTGTTACTTATAGCATTGGCGACACTTTGAGACTGATGTCAATGCTTAAAACGCCCTTCACATATGATCACAGCTCTCTACGTAAAACGTATTGTAATTTGATGTCGCTGTTATGATGCATGACTCGGAACTTGTGTTTGCATACGCGACACTGAATAACGCAAAAACACAACATGCTGCATAGGGCTTCGCATCGGGTGCAACAGTAGCCACCAACCTACGGAGCACGCGGCTATCGACAACAGTAGCCACCTACCTACGGAGCACGCGGCTATCGACAACAGTAGCCACCTACCTACGGAGCACGCGGCTATCGACAACAGTAGCCACCTACCTACGGAGCACGCGGCTAGCGACAACAGCGCGACCTACCTAAGGAGTAAGCGGTTGTCGGCAAAGTGCGTGTCCCGATCTCAGGAGAACCAACTCCCGAAAGCTATTTCCGTCCGAAAAGACAATGGCCAATCACCCGCGCACCTCCTTACGGTGCAGGGACCGCCCGCCGGCGGCCGCCGCCGGTCGGCTCGACTGCACATACTCGACAGCAGGCTAAGGGCTGTCACGCGCTCTGTTCTGATGCATTCGAACGCAGGTCACGATCTGCCGCTTTTAAATTGGCGCCACTGCCCAAGTAATGTTTGTAAGGCCTGCCATGTCTTATCGTCGTCCGACGAATATTAATGACATTCCGTACATATTTTGTGTGTAAATAGAGAATGCGACTCATGCCATCACTCCTCATGATTACCAGTACTCACAGCTACCTCAATATTCTCATTCAACAGCTACCAGAGGAAAGAGGTACCAGGTGCCAGTGGAAAGAGTGGTGGCCAGGAATGGTTAAAGCCGCGATTTTGTTTCGGCGACACGGCGGCGGACGCCGTGAATCCAAAGCATGGCACATTAGAGGCTCAACAAACATGAATCTCGTAATTCCTCCAGTGAAGAAACAGCATGTCAACAGCTTGCGAGAGCTTCCTGACGGTTTTTGGTACTTGGGAGCTCCCGGAGCACTGCCAGGCTCGGCCCCGGGTGCAGCCAGATCGATTCATGCCACTGTGATGGCGCCGCCCGCAGTCGAGCTCCGCAAGACAACACACGCTCTAGTTCCCACTCCAATGTCAAAGCCACCCCCTCAAACGACAGGTGGTCTAACTTTTCATCAACTCCGCTGGACATAAACTGCTTGCGCATCCATAACGCCGACCTCTTGATGCTACTGTGCTGTCAGCGCGAGCTTACTCCCGATAATAGCGCCACCTATAATAAAGCACCGCCTTATTAGCGTCATCTACCACAGTGCACAACTGGAAAGCCACCTTAATGCACGCAACTTGATGTGAGCAGCCGAGGGAGAAACGGCTGCATCCACCATTCGGAGGGCACCGTTCGATGACCCAGAACGGAGATGAAACCTGTGAGGCAAATTGCTGTGCAAAATTTGTATGCACATGATCCTACTCCATTTTTTGATAAATCCTCGGAGTGGATCAGCAGTCACATACAGCAAGACAACTAGCCGGGATTCTACAAAACGACAATGGCCTTGCACTCAGGTACCGCCACGGTTACTGGCATATTCTGCCAGCTTTTAAGACTCCAAAATATGCCATTATATGCCACTACATCTGAGACCCAAAAGAGCGCGGTACGGCTGATGATTACACCCAGCCCATTTACGCGTCACACATTGCCCAGCACCGCGATATGTTTACAGAGCTGGATCCGGTCTGATTTTGACTTAAACTGTGCACACCCAGTGCCACGAACATGGGCCTCGAAATGCCAAATGTTCAATGAATTTGCTTTGCACTGTTTCACGCCACCATAGCATGGGAACGAACAGTTCGTCACTGCCAGCGTGCGGTTAGGAGATTCCAGGAACTGTGCTGTGGGTAATGCCGAACGTGGACACACACACACACACACACACACACACACGCACGCACGCACGCACGCACGCACGCACGCACGCACGCACGCACGCACGCACGCACGCACGCACGCACGCACGCACGCACGCACGCACGCACGCATGCACGCACGCACACGCACGCACACGCACACCACACACACACACACACACACATATATATATATATATATATATATATATATATATATATATATATATATATATATCCTCGCCAGACTGAAATGCCGGGTGTCCGTATCCCTACCACAAAACATTGGGAGCGGGCAACCTTGCGATCTTTTCAAAACACATTTAAGGAAGTCCTGTATTCGTGCTTTATACACGGCTTTCCAATCCTGGTGGTCCTCTACCGCGTTACACATATGCAACAGAAAATGGAACTAGAGAGACTAAGATATGCATCGATTTTATTCATATCACAACATGAAAGGACCTAATTGCATGGGATTCGGGCAATGGCATTTGGTTCATATAGATAAACGTGTGTGTCTTGTATCGTGTCTATGTGTGGGGTCTGTTGTGTCCACGTTCACTCAATTCATATCCCCCACAGATATTTCCGTGATGCAGCTGCCAAGCTCGCAGAATGTCGCCAGCAAGCCCCTGGCAGAGGAAAACGTCCCCCCCCCCCCTGTAATTTCAATCGCCCACAGGACCAATTACCAAGCGCCCGATTAGCAGGTTGTATGGGCTGTCCGAAGGTTTTGTTGACCCCGCCGTCATTCCCCGTTTTTTATTATGCGGACTGATAGCGGGTGGGTAGGTGGGTTGATGCGGCCACTCCGGCGTTCCCAAACTAACATCACCGGGACTTAGCGGAATACGCCAGTTGATGGATCCCAAAAACATCTTGTGATTGGCACTAGTTTTATTTCGGTAGGTACGTGATTATCTCCATTTTGGCTGGCCAGATGTATAATTTAAAAAAAACGCACTTATAAGCTTTACAACAGCGTGCCTACGAGACCGCGCTTTGTGGCGGCACAAAACTTTAAAAGCAGTGTTTCTCGCTCAAGTTGTCATACAGCGGTACATATTTTTACGTGTTTTGACCTTTTATTTATGATGTGTAGGCAATGTCGGCCCACCGCACGTGTTACGTGGCATCGTCGGTTGGGAATACCTCTTATGTCTCACTGCATCTAATGTTTAAAAACAACTAAGGTTTCATAACCCTCATGTACCACAACACCTACTGCCTCATAACATGATTATCAAAACACCCAATGCTTCATAACTTCTAATGTATCATAACGCCTACCGTATGTTTCGCAGCCCCTAATGTTTCATAACACCTAATGTGTCACGACAAAAACATGCGAACATGACGCTTTGATTATGGAAAATCAACGAAACTTTACAGTGTGGCTTGGATTTCTGCGCTATGACTCATAATGTGTCTCTTTGAATGTGGTCAAATGTGGAACATTCCGTTTGGCACGCGCCCGGGTGGTCGTTGGAATACACTTCGCTTGGATGGGGAATAATTTGAACTCCCGGATATCTCAAAAGCTGAGATAGCTAGATACATCAAATTCACAATGTGGGTTGGTCTATGTGTAAACTCACTTGTGCCAAAATGTACGATTTCTCGGTCATGGCCTTTGGGTCAAATAAGGAAGAACAAGGTCAAACTCAAGATCGATGTCTTAGGTGCCCCCACACCTCCTAATGCAACCGCCGTGAATCTGTAGACCACTGTTCTATGAAAAATAAACGATACTAGATTAGGGCCAGCATCCTTGCTTGACCTTCAGCAGGTCAATATGGCCAAAACCCTACGAGATGGTTCCTATTTTGCAATTAGAATAAACCTCAGGGATCACGCTAAGTGCTCTGTTCCTGAAGACAAAATATTGCCATAGGTCTTTTTAAGGTCAATAACCTACTCTGACCATTTGAAGTCCATGGAACATGTCTGTTACGGTCTCTGTCATAAGTAAATTAAAAAGAAGCAACAGAAACTAACCCATGAAGTAAGCTATCAAGTGCATTTTCCTGGTTTCTCAGGTTTCCATTCTCCTGTTTCTTCTCCGATGAATGTAACTATTACTACTGCCTTGAATAAAAAAAAACAGGTTTGTCTGGACCCTGTTCTGACCTTTTAATCTAACCGTAGGTTAATGGAATTTGCTCTAATTCTAAATTCAATTGGCTATTGCCCCCAAAACAATCTTAGATTGGTATGGCTTCGTGTAACATTCCACTGTCGCATCATATTGAACGATTCCCCAAAAACGGCCTTCGCTGACAGCCACGGCCGGACTTTGACCTTCTCTGGGTAAGCGACGTTACATTCACATCTGCAGCGACCTTACGCTATTGAAATCCCTACAGCTATGCAAAGTTTGCACCATTCGGAAATCATTCTAAAAAAGTTTGGGGTCAAATCAACCATGCACTCAACCGAGCGCTTGTTAACGGGAATGCTCCACCTTTGAAAATATTAAAGCAAGCATCAGATGTGATGAAACAGTCTCAGCTATAGCTTTGGTATTTCTTACGTGGAAAAAGCTGCTGTAGATAACACAATTTCTCTTTTTAGTACACATGCTTCTCCATGTATTATTGCTTAATTGCGTTATGGAACGTTTTTATGACAGCACCCATTTGTAGGTCTCCACTTCCGAGATGTGGCGCGCGGCAGTGCTGGATATGGGCCTCACCAAATATCGTTAGTTAATCGTATTTTGGCCCTTTCTCGTGGTGTTCTTACATATTTATCCATGAGTTTAAGATGCTTACTTGCATTCCCATACTGGGTAATAGCGCTTGCCTTAGGTTATTCGATTACAAGTCACATGTCCATAACACCTTGGAAAAACGTGCAAATTCTTGCATTATGTAGCACAAAACGTAAGTCGTGTTGGGACCCTGTATACCTTGCAAAGCGTTGCTTGAGAGCCAGTTACCGGTCGTGATGTCTGGAAACCGTGCTCACAAACAGCAGATATTAACGACTCGATAATTGTATGTTTCTTGGCTTTGAACGCCGCACGGGAAGTGGAATGACAGGATTTGAGTAACGTTGTTATGGCGTCTTGGAAGCCTGGGCATCTTGAAAGCCTTGAGTCATCTTGAGTCTTGAATCTCAAGTCATCTCGAGTCTGCACGAAACAATTTGCACATCTTTGCGAGCATATAGTTTAGAAACTACCGCAGAAACTACCCAAAACCACAGGTTTTAGGTCCTAGGAAGAACAGGGCTGTGAAGTGCACCGAGGGCTCTTCAAGATGGCTGTTTTGCTTCAAAACTCTATACACATGTGGAGCACTACCTTTAACCCGCGCCTAGCCGGGAAAAGTTACCTGTTCCCCCTGCGGCCTTCGAGCACAGGGCAAAAACGAGCGCTCGTAGCAGATTATCCATCAATTCCAAATAATCAATATTAATTCGTCCAAATTATCCATCAATTTGGCATCTTATATGTAGATTTGACATTTTAATTTCTGAAGATCAATGACCTAGATCAAGTCATAGGTGCAATCTATACAAATTTTGACCACACATAACTTTTATGTGGGTCATTTGCTCTTGTTCAAACTGACTAAAGTAATAGAGCTTGATAATGCCTACAATTTGTCAATCTAATATTTTTGGCAGCACGTGCGAGGTCGGTGACCTGAAGTCCGGTCGACTTCGCCATGATTCCATAAAAGTGCAAATTTGTACACATTTCGTATAGTTTTGGTGTTTTTATGAGGTACTAATTCACATACAAAATCATGACATGACCACAGAGCACATGGCCTTAGCTCAAGTCATGACCTCTCTCTCTCTCTCTCTCTCTC
>NW_023596297.1:38200743-38211715 GCF_011947565.3 Pollicipes pollicipes | reverse complement strand
GAGAGAGAGAGAGAAGCGCAGCGTCAACCAGAGTCGATCAGTAATGAACTCCACACAGAGCCCGGAATGTCATCACATCACCTGATCTTTGATGAGGAGATTTGTACAGATACCACGCAAGTACACTCGCTTTCAGAAAGTTGTTTAACATAAATGAACGAAGAGAGCGATGCATTAACCGGCCTGAGTGCCGTCGTTCCGCGACAGGACACAAAGAAGCTCAGGCTGCATGGAGAAGTCAGCGGTACCCTCCACACGATTTGGGAGTGAGCAGGCTGTGTAAAATCGGACTCCTCAAAAAGTAAACATGAACATGATCGACGTTGTAACGTGAATTTTACAATGCCCCAAAGGAAGATCTTCACGCGGTAAAAAAGCGAGACACTGTCAGAGGAAAGAAAGAAACCAGAAAACGGGAGAACGAGAAAAGGTGTGGAAACACGAGGATAACAGAACGAGAGAAGCCAAGAGAAAAGAAAAGGGGCCCAGAGATCGATAGAGGGTCAGGGACAGAGATAGAGACAGAAAGCGTGAGGTGTAGGGTAATGGGAAAGCGAAGAAAGGGTGATAGAGACATAACGGGTGATAACCAATATAGCGTCTTATGAGGCGTGAGAGGAACGGGGATATACGACATGTAAGAGTTCTCAGTTGTATCACGTAAAGCATGCAAACACCAAGACAGAATGTCTGCAAAGAGCATCTCAGAGATGAAGACTCTGCCATGTCATACAGACCTTCGGAAAGAGATTTTACGAGGTGAGGACCTGAACCTGTGGGCTTCCAACAGAAACACTCTAAAGAGCAGTAGTCGTCGGACCACACATGCTCTTTGTCTTTTGGAAGAATGATTTTTAATGTCACTCTGTAGTATGCCGTAGCGAACAACAAGGAATAGCCAGGATGCCCGGGGAAGCCTCACATTTACTTTGGGAGACGCACGGTCCGCACGCCTCTTGGTGTGCGCCTCTACGTTTTACAAATTGGAGGGTGTCCAAAGCAAACTGCAGACCTTCGGCAAATGTACTCAAAAAGGCTAGAGATATAAATTTTAGGTACGATTTTACGTGTAATATATGCCGAATGTCTTATCATGTTCACGCAACGCATTTTCACATTTACACATGCTATGACAAATAGTGTCGTCATTATTGCAAGACCGCAGGCCCAGGGTTGTCATGTGAACTATGACAAAAGCTTTAACTTGAGCGGCCCAGCGCGGCCCAGCCACAAGGCTTTCGGGGCGCTGATATTTTTGGGTAATAAGAATCGTAGATTATGTAATTTTCAGCAGCAACCATTGCAATTCTTTAGAAGTTTTTCCGCGTAAATCATTAGGCATCAGAGTACAGCTGTTCCGTTAAGCGAGTTTTCCCAATAAGATTGCACTAAGACTGCGACTTCGCCTCCCTCACCCGAATGATAATGAAAACATATCCTTTTGATATCACGAGAAAGTTGAAGACCACGAGCCGAAACCAGGTTCAGACTTCAACGAGCTGGTGTCGCAGCAAAACCAGACTGACATATTTTTATGGAGAACAAAGCATCAATGACATTGGTAAGTGGAGTTCAATACGTACAGACGCTCCCGCGCTCTCGTGCGCGAACGATGCAGGCGCCCCTTTTAGCGCGGTATTAAAGGGGATGTTCCACATCTGCATAATGTTTTGGACTGAGACAGCCATTTCCAAGCTAATTCCCTGCGAAATGAACATTTATGCCCTGTTTAAGACTGCAAAATCCTCTCGTTTCTGAGCTTGGTGCACGACAACTTGGACAGACAATTTCGCGCCACCTGATTTGAGGTCTCCCAGAGATATATGACGTCTCAGAAACTTCACACATTTTCTGCCTCTTCGACGGCCACGTTGCGCTCAAGGTGAAAATATGGACATTGCCTTATTCGCGTCTGGAGCACGTCATCACAAATCATTGCATCAACGAAGAGCATTCGGTTTTCAACCCAATTAACGCGCTGAATGCAAGTCTCCAAAACAAACGTGTTGTGTGATACATAATGCAGGCATTTGGCCAGGTCTACTAGCTACGGCGGACATGAGACTGTGAATCGAATAGCATAAGGGAAGCACCGTTACCAAGGATGTATATACAGGTAAATAAAATTTCATCACGGACAAATATACAACACCACGAGAAATGGGCAAACACGTGCAGATAGCGATCGTAGGTTTAGTGCCACATGCATTAATTAAAAGCCACCTTAAGGCGAGTTACAGTAGTAAATGTGAGTCAGCCCGTCAGCTACAGTAAAAATTGACATGGCCAGCTTGGCAACGATCATGACGTCCCAAAAACGCTCTGTTAAGTACTCAAACGACAACGCATTGATTGGGATGTTTACTAAACAGCGACATTGTGCTGTCCGAAGCAATCTCTCGTACTTCAAAGCACACCAATAGTTACAAATGAGCTTTTCAAACATCACTGACGCGAATACCAAACATCGCCTTTAAAGGGAGTGTTCCACATTTGTATGGGGTTTTGAACTAAAATAGCCACCTTGAAAATCATACAGTGCAGTCCGCAGGCCTGTTCTCCAGTTTCTGAGCTACATGCGTAAGAAATGTGCAGACTTTTTCGTGCAGACTTTTTCCAATGACACCCAGGCACAAATGACGCAATAATAAAGTCATTCAAATTCTGGCAATCCCTTCGTGATGCAGCGATCAACTGAAAAAAAAAATGTTGAGTCGTTCATATGTGGTATTGGTGACCACGATTTCCAGATACAACGGCCGTCAATTTTCCTTCAATCAATGTGCACAGTACGATGACGTAATCAATGTGTTGTATTCAATCAAATACTGTAATCAATCAAAGTAAAATATTGTAATCAATCAAAGTATTGGACAGAATATTTATTAAACAGAAATTTCGGTGTCCAAAGCAGCCTTTTCCACCCAAAAGCATACCAACAGTTATAAATGAGGTTAATTCAGCACATCTGATGCTTTCTTCAAAACCTTCAAACATCGACCATTTCCTTTAGGAAGGATGGGGCTGTGCACTGCACCGAATGATTTTCACGATGGCTGCTTTATTTCAAAACTCCATACATATGTGGAACACTCTTCTTAAGGAGTAAACATAAATTTGCCTAATAAGCCCCAACTATCGAATTCCAATGCAAAGATCGCCCACAACCTTGAATTCCAGCTGCGGTACTTCAAAACTTAGGGCTGCTGCGCCGACCTGTGGCACTTCGCTGTAGCAATTTCTGGTGTTCCATATAACCCAATGGACAACTCTGACGAACAGCGCTTTGCGGTGATGTCAGGCGACGTGGCTTAGAAGAGAAACCTAACTTACCAAGAGTTCATCGGGCGACGTGGCTTAGAAGTAAAGCCTAACTTACCAAGAGTTTATCGGATGCCGATCTTGCAATGCCATTCGAATTGTGACCTGCTTATGCATTTGAGGGATGTCACAACTCATTTTCAGTTCAATATTTGAATTCTGCGCCAAAAATTATCTAATAACACTGCATATTTTAAGCTCACCATGTGTTTAGTTCCAATTTCATGCAATCTGTGGCCATATGACGGCTGCTCACGTGAGTTGGTGCTGTTTTCGTTATAAACAAGCTACAAAAATATAGGGATACATGCAAATTGCATTATTTACGAAAATAGCAAACATTAACCTCCTCTCAGGTCATTGACCTCGTCTTTCCAAAAGTGTGGAAGATACAAAGTAAAGGTACCTTAATGTTATATTACGACGGCAATACTGAGCAATGACAAACACCGCACAAAAAGTTATGCGTGGTCAAAGTTTTTTAAGTTGAACTGTTGACCCGACCTGAGTCACCGGACTGGGCAGATCAAAGCTTCAAATTTACAAAAAGGATGCCAACTTGATGGATGACCAGGCACTGAGCCCTTGATGCTGCTTCGAGCGTTCTTTTTTTATCTGCGCTCGAAAAACCGCAGGGGAAGTCAACTTTCACTGGCCGAGCGCGAGTACACCAATAATTAAAAGTGAGCTTATTTCATCAATTTGACGCTTGCCTAAATGACTTCGGGTGTGAAGCATTCCCTTGAAGGCTTTATGTCAGATCTCAACAGCCAGAGGAAGTCAGGATTCGGGGATGCAGAGTGCAAGCAAATGCACCTACTACAACTCACTAATGAATCTCAAAACTTTCAGACTCATGAATCCTCCAATAATCGACCGAAAGACAGCTAATGCCATCTTTCCCGAGAGCGATCTTCACACCTGAACTTCACCTTGATAAGGGAGTGGTATCAGCCCTATTCCTTGGAGAAAAACCAGTGGAATGAAAATATAACTGGATTGATAGTTTGGCAACATGCCTTTCTCGAAATAACAGCAGAAGTGAATTCAAAATTGCCTGCCGATGATCTTACCCGATTTTTCAGTTTTTTTTAAAAAAGCAGACCACAGTTTTACAGGACGTCAAAATTCAGGAGATTAAGCAAAGAACGGTTGCCAGCCATTACCACGATACGGTGCCTACCTAAGAATTATAATGCGCGAACATACGTGTACATGCAGGCGAATTTAAGCACAGGCACCACGCTTCACGCTTCATTCAAACATGCAAGCGAGTTAAAGTAAACAGGCATCACACATCGCGCATCAATTACACCTGCAAGCGATTTCAATTGAACAGGTATGGCACATCACGCGTCAGTGTCACTTACACATGTAAACGATTTTAAGCTAGCACACATCACGCATAGAGGCACATATCACGTTCGCATAATCGGCCATGATGAGTCCTGTATTAACATACAGGACTCATTTACAGGACATACAGGGCATGCAGATTTAGTCGCCGACCTTTTATAGGAATAGATTCACTTATTTTCCTGTCTGGGTGGTCCTGTGCTCTGTAGATGACTTTAAGGTCTAAAAGGGGTATAAGGTCCATACTTCCCTCGATTTCAGCCTGAGCGTGTTTTGCCAAAAAATAGCCAGGCCATTTTGGGTCCTGACCATACGACCTGCCCGCTCCTCCGACTCTCGCTGAATCTCGCAACCCCACGCGCCCCGTCCGTCGCGGCTTTAACCTCTCTAGCACGCTCGCGAGGCGGCCGAGGCGCAGCCAAAGCTCAGTAGCGTGGCAAAGTAGTCCATCTTACCGAATAAAGAGGGAAATGTATTCGCCCGGTTGTCCTTTCATTATCCATCATATAGGCAAGATTTCCAGATCTCTCACTTCATGACCCTTCTCGTGCCCGCTACCTATCTTCCCCCGAGGCCATCACTAACCGGGCACTGATTCCATCAGCTGCCCGGCGGCAAAAGATTCGCGCCCTGACCTTCAACACTGCCCTCTTCGTACGGCATCATCCCTGACCAGTTGCATCAGCCAGCCAAAGTGAGTTAGTTTCCTGCTCCAGTTCCACGTGCCATGATGACAGAACACATCGATCTTTCATTGGCTTCCCGTTAGGATTTACGGAGACTGTTGCGGCGTTCGCGCGGATGTAGACGGATGATCCAGATAGCTCCAGCGCATCACGTAAAGTTCTGCCTGCTCGGGACAGAGAGCTCTTGCCCGAGCGGGCACTGCATCGTTCCAACCTGGTTCTCTTACCGTGGCTGTAAGCGGAGAACAGATGTGACTTATCTCTCTGGAGACATCCCCTATAGCAAACTAACTGAAAAAGAGACTATCGAGAGTCGCAGCTCCGACTCAGATCCACGAGCCACCAAGGAGCCAGCTCATACCATTTCTAATACATATCACTCACAGAGAACCGATAATTAGCCGGCCAGCGCTGAATCGATGTTGCCTTTATGATATGTGAGCGCCTCAGAAGACTCAGTCAGCAGATTGTAAAACCACTCGCCGTTATCTTCAGGCCGAAGCGAAGTCAGCGCAGCTAGCTCATCTCAAACAGAGAGTGGAGGAAGGTTAAGTGGTGGCGCAGCGATATTTTTGGAGAACATTTTGTTCATGGTGCAAGTTTCCGTCCAGGACTTCCACTCGGACAGAAATCAGAACACAGCGCACCCGCTTATATTGCACTGGACGGGGGCGTAATCTCTCAAAATGAGCTGGACGGGGGGGGGGGGGGGACGGAGTGGATGAACGGTGAAAAATGACCCATTCTACCCCAAAATACAGCAGGTTTACAGCAAAAAATACAGCAGCAAAATACGGACAAGCAGGTTTCTTCGCAGACTGAGCTCACTTTGATCCCGAAGTTGGAGGAAGTGGAGCCAAAGTTGGGGGTAGAGGGGGGCTGGGGAACACCATCAGAGCTTCAGAGCTCGTAGCGGACTGCACCATGCGTAGTCTCATTACAGCGCATGCAGTTCTGCGGCGCTTAGTGCCGACAATCCCAAACCGAGCACCAGCTGAACAAAAATCACGGACCGAACGCCAGCTGAACAAAAATCACGGACTGACCACCAGCTGAACAAAAATCCCGAACCAAACGCCAGCTGAACAAAAATCACGGACTGACCACCAGCTGAACAAAAATCCCGAACCAAACGCCAGCTGAACAAAAATCACGGACCGAACGCCAGCTGAACAAAAATCACGGACTGACCGCCAGCTGAACAAAAATCACGGACCGAACGCCAGCTGAATGAAAATCACGGACCGAACGCCAGCTGAATGAAAATCACGGACCGAACGCCAGCTGAATGAAAATCACGTACCGAACGCCAGCTGAACAAAAATCCCGAACCAAACGCCAGCTGAACAAAAATCACGGACCGAATGTCAGCTGAACCAAAATCACGGACTGAACGTCAGCTGAACAAAAATCACGGACCGAACGCCAGCTGAACAAAATCTACCGTTTTAGAGATGGGAGCGGATCTCAGTACGAAAACAAGTTCAACTTTGCGAATGTGTGTAATGATAGCGACAATTTCTTCGGTGAAACCTGCAAGTGGATTTTGTCGCAGGTTCTCACGGAAAGGTTGCATGCGGTGAGCTTGGAGCGATGAAGCCCGCCTCATGTCGTGAGAAACCTTTCGGCGCACCGTAAGAAACAAGTTTCCCATTGCCGAGGACATCTTCGGGTTTTTCAATAAAAAATTGCATCCTCAATCAAATTCATTTACGTGTCAAAGAAAGATGCTTCAAAGGCGGCGGACCCCACTGGGTCCTTCGCCCATGCGGTGACTGTAAAAGGAATACTGAGATACCAGACATGCTGCCCGGTGGACTGGACCACAATCCGAGTGCATCAACCGTCGAAGGATAGCAGAAGCAGAGAGGTCAAAGTGGTAAAAGGTCACGGTCACCAGTGGGGCCATGCACAGTTGTGTTGGGGAGATGGCTTTGGGAGTAAGCTTAAGAAGGCTGCTGGTAAATCCGCATTCAGATGACCCTGCTCTGCCATGTTAGCGTGGTGCATGACTGTGGAGGATCAGCGTGGTCTATATATGCTATTGAAGGTGAGGTTCTGTGCCTGCATGTGCACTGTCGTGGTCTTTTGGGGATGTTTTCCGTTTCGTCTGCGATGTTATGATATTAAACAACTCAAATATAAAACTTGAACACCTTAAGTCAAAGAGAGGCTTAATTCAAAAGTACTGTTGCGGAAGTGGCAAATAATAAAAAAATGAGTTCGTGGTCTTGGCGCTCATATCGCTAAGGCAGGGTCGATTTTCTCCAAGACCAGACCGCTGGACGTTACTCACCTTCCGGCCCCACTACATTTTTCAGTCTCATACAAAACACAAAAAAACATAAATACACGAAGATTAGATCCCAGATGTCTAAAGTTTAAGACAAAAGGAACAGCGTTAAGGACATCTGGAATTTATTTTCTTAACTTTCCGTAGAAGCACTGGTGCGGCTTAACATTTTATGTTATTATCAGCCTGCGATTCGATGCATGTATCGCTGGAACGCGAAAGAGTCTCTCTGCCAAGGATAACATATTGATTACACGTTTCTAAACAGTAGACACAGCGACTTGTCCTTGACCTGACATCAGCATTTTCAATTACCTTAATTTACACTTCAAGGGTCTAGGAACGTTATCAGACGTCGGATGCATCTCAATATCGTCCTTCAGTTCAGAAATATGCCCTCAGGTATCGCCAGCGCCGCCTACAGTAAATTCTGTTAAACCCAAAAATAATGTTTCCAGGGCGAGAGTCAGTTTTTTGATATCTTCATTCTAAGGATGTTTCTAAAGCTGAAATCTCGCCTTTAGAAAAAGATCCAACTCTCTCCTGCCAAAACGTCATGGTCATTCTTTCAAGATCAGGCCAAAAAAGCCATGTCATAAATTTTGAAAAAGTGAAATTCCGAGGTAGCAAAAATGTTTTTCGTTTGATTAAAATGGTAATGGTGTCAGGGTTTAACATAATCAGACTGACATCTTAAGAAAGCAAGACTGCCAAAAAAGTACATTCCATGTGGCCTACGCAAATCGCCCGAAGCTATGCCCCAAAGACCGTTTCTCGGATTTTGTTTGTTTGTAGTCACTGCTTGATTCCGGGCTTACAACAGCCCTTAAGACTGATTTGGTGGCGTCTACAGGCGAGGGCTTAATTTTCAAAATTTGTGGTTGTCTTATGGCTGAATACCACCGCCCGCTGCATGACGTGCGTGTCCTTACGCCGACAACAAACACGTGGCGTTTCGAAGCTGTGCTTATGCTCACGACACTCGTGATCATCAGCACGGCTTCGAAGTGTTGGCTTTCCCAACATATCTGATACGTGTTTCCTAACGTCGACCATTCAGTTCTCCTGCCATACTAAAGGGTTATGATTTTCAACGTGAAAATTCCCAACTTGTAATGTCGAAAAGCAGTTACATTGGTACAAAAACTGCATCCATAATAGATGACCCAGTATCTAACCTTTCACACTCTCCCACAAATCCTTAACATACTCTGTTTTTTGGGTACACAGAACCCCTCCCTCCAGCATCATGCACCCATTTGTTATCCATCACGGGGTAATCTCTCCTCTTTCGCCGGAACCACCTTTCTCCCACCTACCATCCTATTGTTCACGTTTCCGGGCGACGTACTCCGCATCTCCAGATTCACAGGATCCACCTTCCAGCACATGCCGATGATTCACAAGCCAAGCCCCTCGTGGCCAATGTACCTCACTCCACGCGACGTACCTCTGGTCGAGCGGGACCTATCTCTCTTTCCCCAAACGGCCGAGCGGGACTTACTTGCCCTGCCCAGATGGCCGCGCGAGACTTACTTGTCCTGCCCAGATGGCCGCGCGAGACTTACTTGTCCTGCCCAGATGGCCGAGTGCGACTTACGTGTCTTTCCCCAAACGGCCGAGCGGGACTTACTTGCCCTGCCCAGATGGCCGCGCGAGACTTACTTGTCCTGCCCAGATGGCCGAGTGCGACTTACGTGTCTTTCCCCAAACGGCCGAGCGAGACTTACTTGCCCTGCCCAGATGGCCGCGCGAGACTTACTTGTCCTGCCCAGATGGCCGCGCGAGACTTACTTGTCCTGCCCAGATGGCCGAGTGCGACTTACGTGTCTTTCCCTAAACGGCCGAGCGGGACTTACTTGTCCTGCCCAGATGGCCGAGCGGGACTTACCTGTCCTGCCCAAATGGCCGAGCAAAACTTACCTCTCCAGCTTGGGCACAGCGTTGACAAAACGGGAGACAGTGGTCTGCATCGGCGGCCGGGCCGGCTCACTGCTGGCGAGCGCAGCCGTCGACGGTTCGGCCAGAACGGCCTCGACCGCCGGCGCCCCGGCCGAGATCGCTTCGGCCATCGCCGCCCCCTTAGACCGCCGATTGACGCATGTCGGACCTCCCTCACACCTGGCGGACAGAGAACTGGCTCATGTCGAGCCCTCCCTCGCACCTGGCGGACAGAGAGCTGACTCATGTTGGACCCTCCCTCACACCTGGCGGACAGACAGTTGGCTCATGTCGGACCCTCCCTCACACCTGGCGGACAGAGAGCTGACTCATGTCGAGCCCTCCCTCACACCTGGCGGACAGAGAGCTGGCTCACGTCAAGCCCTCCCTCACACCTGGCGGACAGAGAGCTGACTCATGTCGAGCCCTCCCTCACACCTGGCGGACAGAGAGCTGGCTCATGTCGGACCCTCCCTCACACCATGGCGGACAGAGAGCTGAATCTGTTGACCCTCCCTCACACCTGGCTGGAAGAGAGCTGACTCATGTTGGACCCTCCCTCACACCTGGCGGACAGAGAGCTGGCTCATGTCGACCCTCCCTCACACCTGGCGGACAGAGAGCTGACTCATGTTGGACCCTCCCTCACACCTGGCGGACAGAGAGCTGACTCATGTTGGACCCTCCCCACACCTGGCGACAGAGAGCTGACTCATGTTGGACCCTCCTCACACTGGCGGACAGAGAGCTGGCTGCACGTCACGCCCTCCCTCACACCTGCGGACAGAGAGCTGACTCATGTGGACCCTCCCTCACACCTGGCGGACCAGAGAGCTGACTCATGTTGGACCTCCCTCACACATGGCGGACAGAGAAGCTGACTCATGTTGGACCCTCCCTCACACCTGGAGGACAGAGACTGCTCACGTCAAGCCCTCCCTCACACCTGGCGGACAGAGAGCTGACTCATGTTGGACCCTCCCTCACACCTGGCGGACAGAGAGCTGACTCATGTTGGACCCTCCCTCACACCTGGCGGACAGAGAGCTGACTCATGTTGGACCCTCCCTCACACCTGGCGGACAGGAGACTGACTCATGTTTGGACCCTCCCTCACCACCTGGCGGACAGGGGAGCTTGGCTCACGTCAAGCCTCCCTCACACCTGGCGGACAGAGAGCTGACTCATGTTGACCCTCCCTCACACCTGGCGGACAGAGAGCTGACTCATGTTGGACCCTCCCTCACACCTGGCGGACAGAGAGCTGGCTCACGTCAAGCCCTCCCTCACACCTGGCGGACAGAGAGCTGACTCATGTTGGACCCTCCCTCACACCTGGCGGACAGAGAGCTGACTCATGTTGGACCTCCCTCAC
>NW_023596297.1:38136010-38199743 GCF_011947565.3 Pollicipes pollicipes | reverse complement strand
AGAGGAGAGAGA
This sequence comes from Pollicipes pollicipes, assembly GCF_011947565.3. NCBI lineage: Eukaryota > Metazoa > Arthropoda > Thecostraca > Pollicipedomorpha > Pollicipedidae > Pollicipes > Pollicipes pollicipes. The sequence continues at coordinate 38,199,731 of NW_023596297.1, read as the reverse complement.
GAGAGAGAGACGAGAGAGAGAGAGAGAGAGAGAGAGAGAGCAAAAGCTAGCCGAGCTACGTTCACTAACCTACGTGACGGCATCAAACATTTACTTTCCCGCCAAACAAACACAACCGCCCCATGCCATGGGCTGTTGTATGCGCTACACCGTGTGGGTTGGACAGATGCTCGAACCGAGACCGGTTTTGATGCGCGCAGAAACCGGTTTCGCTCCTACTAGTGTTGTCATTAATGTCTGGTTATCACGTTCCGCGGGAGGATCGACACAAAAACCTGCAGTGACGTTTGAAAAAGGCATGCGGCACCCGTACAGGGCCGCCTCGCGATATCCTTCTCTCTTGACTGCCATTGGTGTGCTAGTTTCAAACTGTTGTATATTGCACGGTCTGGTTGCCAGATTGAAGAAAATGTTAGGCAAAGCTCACAAACGCATGATCCGAACCAACCTGTTACTAACCCAACTGGAATGTACTGCGGGTATGATAAACGCAACATACTGTACGGATTATGATCAAATAGCCCTTATTTTGAATCCATTTCCGACCAAATGCATCACACTCCTGGACATGAAAGATATGGCCCGTTGACCAGAATTCGTGCCGGGCTACCGTATTTCACAAAAAAGTGGCTGCATCCGAAAAAGCCAGCCAGCTGCCATATTGAAGACATCTGTAATCTTGAGACTGGTAGACGCCGATCAGTTGACTGCTTTAGTTTTGCAGAAGTTGCGTGCCAATCTGGCAGCATTTCTGAAAAGCTATGCACATTCTATGTTCTTGCAACAGTTCAGTTGGTCAGAGCGCCAGCCTTCCGATTCGCCGTGAGCGGGGTGAGTTCGAGCTGCTCGCTAGTGCTTTATGCGTCGCTTTGGTAACAGTGGAATGGCCCGCGGCCGGTGGCAGCGGCCGCGCTGACAGTCAGGTGACGTCAGTGGCCCGTGCCCAGCATCACAGTAAGTCTAGCTTTCGCCGCGAGTTTCTGTTGTTAACCTGACATTTTATTATCAGATCCTGGGACCAAGGCTCTCATAACAACCAATGCCTTGAGTGTGCGCTGATACTACAAACCATGACATCAAAATGTTGTGAAGAAATGTTAAAAACGCGGCTATCGTTCAGACTGCATGCAGTAAATATGATAAACTTTCCACGCCTACCAAGAGATAGGCCGGCAGGACTCAGGACAGGACAGGACAGGACAGGACAGGACAATGCGGACATTCCAACACCAAGAGTAATAGATGATAAAAAGTATGCGCTTAAGTGACTTTTTGTTACAATGCACGTTACAGTGTACGGCTATGGTGCGAACTAAATGTCCTGTAAGTGGCGAAATTTCGACGGCGTTTCACTAAATTGACACGTGGGGCCTATATCGTCTTTATGGAGAACGGAGGTCTACACGGTGGCTGATGAACAAGTTTGTTTTCTACATAAGTCTCCCAAAAGTCGCTATATAACGTGAATATTGGTATATGAAAGTCGATGTTTTTTTTGCCCATGGTAACGGTAAAGTAGTGTATGCCTAATAATGCACATAAAAAAGCGTGCACACCAGCGGCATTCAACTGACGTGAAACAACATCTCAACACACACACGACTTTTGCAAGCAATTGCCGCAATAACAGGGCATATATAGTTATATCTTCGTACCGTTGAGCTGGCGGTGCAGCCTCTCCCACAAACTTTTTTGCTGCACCCACACGCTCGTTCTTGAATACATCGCTTGCAGCACGTCACCACGTAAAACAGCATTCATGAGCACGCTTTGCTGAAGTGCGCCGAACGCAAACGCACGGCCGTAAAAAGCGTATGTGGCCAGTTACGCCTTTTTGGTATGCGATGCCACCGGGCCACAAACCCACCGCTTCTCTGTAGCCACATTTTCGTTGTCCATTTCAGAATGCACTATAGATCAGCACTCGCCAGCCGCCAGTCACGTTTTATTCCCTAAACCGATTTTCAGGTTGCTGCACTTACACCATACTGTGTTACATAGCACGCACGTCCGGGATATTAACATTCAATTTGAACTGTTCACTGCAATAAGCAAACATTATTTTACCCGCGTACAGCGCAATGTCACAAGAAAGCACGCGGTCTCTTACCAAGCAAGCGAAAAAGAAACGTCTAATGTGCACGCTGTTCATTACTTTCACGAATGCTAGGGAGCATGTTTGATTTCATACTCATAACACTGTATTCAGTGGTTTGATCTAGATGAGCAAGCTTTGTCCAAATGCGGCTAACGCATGTCTTGTTTGGTGCGGCAGTACCTTGCCTGAGTAAAAAGAATGACACATTCATTACCAGAACAAAATAAAGTGGCAGAACTCTAGAGGAGTCCTGCCGGGCAAGGCGAGTGAAACGCCTGGTAAAGCCGAGCTAGGTTACCATAAAGACCACGTCGGATATTTTTACCAGCTGGCTTTGTCAGACATAAATTCTCGTAATAAATAGCCGACGTGAAGTTATAATTTTCCTTATTTGATAATATTAATTGGCAGTGTTTGCATATATCTTAATATATATATATATATATATATATATATATATATATACGCTGAAGAAAGTATGATGACCTCTGTAAGAAATGAGATTGAAATCACTAGCTAAAGCTTTGTTTAACCTTGCTCCACGGCTGTTTTTTGAGCATTTCCAGAATGAAGGGCCAAAAACCAGCGGACCCCGAATTGTCTTAACTCGAACTGGCGGCATCCCCTGTGCCAGGGTTGACGGCGCCACTTCCGGCAGCCTGAACACAGGTCACGTTGCCTGTTTGCTGGTGAACAATTGGACGCATGTCGAATTCCGCCTCAGAATGACAAGAAGAGCAGACATCGCTGGATCAAAGAGCGACGTCGCTCCGGACGCTTATCGCCGAGGGTCATTCGCCGCTCTGGTAGACTTAAAGGGAATGCTCCAAACTTAAAGATATTGAGTAAGGCATCAGATATGATGGGAAATGCCTCCTTGCAACTGTTGGTCTGCTTTCAAAGTTAAAAAACGACGCTAAGTAGCAAAATTTCAAAGATAATAAAAATGGGCCTCATTACGCCATTGCTTGATGGCGTCATGAAATGGGTTTGCGACGGCAGCAAAACCTGGCAGCATCTGGCAGCCAGACCTTAAGAATACCTCGAAACACACGAAAGCTGACGCCAACCGGCCATTCTCGTCGCGGGGGCTGTGCCGGGGGGCGGATTGGTGGGTGGGTTATTTGTGGATTTTTTGTCTTGGTGCTGGCCGTAAGAACAGCTTTCGTGGACTGTTTGCCACGCGCAACGTAGCGATCGACAGCTTTTATGGCAGATTATTAATATCAAAGCACGATATGCTTTACTGCTGCTGTTGCTAGTTTGCTGTTGATGGTTTTTTCAATACCTTATCGTCGACCCATCGTTGCACGCAGTGCTGTAGTCCTGACATTGATATCATGTCATGAGTACAGTAGTCACCGTCCCTATTGTTTGTAATTGGAAATGGGGTGTCGTGCCAAAATTAATAGATACGTAACACTGTCTTCGTTGTTTGCAACTGAAAATGTGGTGTCAGGCGAAAATGAACAAATTTGTCACGTTGCCACGCATTGATTGTCAAAGCATTGCTATTGCTATGGTAAAGATGGTAAGGCTGGGCTACCAATAATTTTTTCTTAGGATTGTTCATGCAATTGATAGCTAACCCTGATATAACCATTGTGGTGCAACGATTCTTGCTGTAGACCGTGCTTTGGCATTGTTAAATAAATTTTTACCAGTCATTCATAGATTATAAGCTGCTATTCCATAGGCTTGACAAAGAGTGCTCAACTAATGTGGTACATTGTGTAATGACACTGATCAATAGCTTCATTTTGGCACTATCTCGGTGCTGTTCTGTGGCATGACATAATGAACACCAATATGGTTTTTCGACAGCAATCCATGCCGCTTTCATAAAACACTCCAGCATGAAAAGATAGGTCAAGCATGCACTATTGTATTGACTTCCCATCTGGCATATGATTGACCACAAACACATGATACAATATAAAAAATACTTTCAGCACAGCAGACAACCAATAAGTGGCATGACTTGCTCAGCCTGCTTAGGGAACCCAGAAAACTCAGGTGAGGAAGATGCAAACACATCTTTCACTTCCATGGTCATGCAACATGCTGCAGCCATCAGGCTGCTTTACTAAAAAATAGCGGGACAATGTTACGTGTGGTGAAATGGCACTGCAAACATGCTGACCTTGCACGAGGCTGGAGCCAAGATAAGTGCATGCAGTTATGGTTGGATGTGCAAAATGCAAGGAAGTGATAAAGCTGCCAGTGCACACCGGGCTCATGATGAAGTGCTGTTCAAGACACCAACGGCAATACTTTTCCACCTTTCTCAGCACCCAGCATCCCATGCAAGTTGCAGTGACTATGACACTGATTGCTCAGGAGCAATGTTCGCCTGCATACAATATTTGTGAAGACACTACAATGTGCATCAGTAACAATAAAGCTATATTTTCAGAATTCTTTAGGGAAAGACAGCCTTGCAAAGCCATCTGATGTGAGCCTTTACTGAGCATGTCCATTCAGGAGCTGCACACACCAGCGCCTACTGCCAAAATGAATTGCTCATATAATGGCATGCAATGTATTAATTACATCCCGTAATACCTCAATAGATTCAAAATGTTGCAGGATCATGATGAAGTACCGGTACCAGTAATTGCCTTTGTACACCCTTGCAATATAAGTGCTAGTGTTTCTCTCAGTTTGCCAGCATTCCTATGTCATGTTCAAACACAAACATAAAGGTAGAGGCAGGCATCAACATCGATAGGTATCAATATACCAGGGATCAATATATCAAATGTTATTGAGGGTCAGTAGACTGAAGAATACCGAAACAATGTTCTCTCACAAGAACATACCTCGCACGCACCCCTATCACATCAGTACCCATACAAGCCCGTAGCACACACCACCAGTGATCACACGCATTTCGAGCCCCCGATTCACACCCTTTTGCCAAATAAGTGTGATCTCACATTTGCATAGCTCTGGGGCCTATCAAAGCGCAGGTTTTCTCAATTTCCGCACAGATCTTCAGTCACAACACCGGACTTCACCGTGACCTCCCTTCGAAACAAAGTCCCAACGGGGTTCATGGTAATGCGGCTCATGAGCTTCTTCTTGTAAAACGCAATTTTTTGTTCAAGATTTAGATTTGTCATACCATATGTGTGAAATACTTGGATAAATACAGATCTGAAATTACTGTAATGTTGCACTAATTTCATGATGCCTTGCTAACCCATAAACCCAAGCAAGGTTCTGTGCTCCGGTACACAAGGCGCCTACCGAGCTGTCTGTAAAAGATACGTTAGTAGAAAAAAAAACGCCAGCAAGAGAAAAAACAGATTTGAGGTCGCCTCTTCTTTTTATAACTTTAAGCGAGTGGCCATTTTTGGGGTGCCGTATTTTTTGCAGACAGTGGCGTTTTTTCAACATTGACCTGTTGCCTAGAAATAAGGAAAAATGACCCGTTTATGACGAGTATCGCACAACCCGAAATTGCTCACCCTTGTGTTCGCGACACGCATTCAGCATGGAAATCTTGCTGACAGCCAATCATCTTCTGCGGACTGTATCACTTGTGCAGCATCATCGCCTTTGCGAATGAATCAGCGGCCATGCTGTTTTGATCATTAACAAAAAAAAACTGCCTGTAATATCACGGGGATTTAATGACATTTCTATGGCGTCATTAATGAAAAGGCGTTTTGAAATTGGCTGTAAATAGCCTTTTCGTACTTTGCGGGCGTGTAACTCTGGAATCAGCGCGTTTTGGGTCTTAAAAGGGGCATGGCCGTGAACCGCATGAAAATTTTCTCAAGATGGCTATTTCAACTCAAACGCCACACAAATGTGGAGCATTCCATTTAATGAATCCTCCGGGGCATAGTTGTCACCTGAAGCCAAAGTTGAAAACTATTTATTTTTAAAACTTGATGTTATGTACAACACATATCAATGGATGAAATAACAAATAATTGGAACTAAGGCGTGCGATTATTGGTTTCCTACACACGCTACGAAGTACGTGTATAAAACGAGAGATCACCGATGTGTTCGCTCCAGCACAGTATTCCAAAGCGTAAGTAACCTTTGTTATGCAAACGTCAATGGTGGTCACATGGTGGCTTACGCACCACTGCCTCGGTTGCATCCATGCATCGACGAAAAGATGATCAATGCTAACGTCCCCTCTGTGCGTCGCAATCATATTTCACACGCATTCATTAATGCGTGCAGTTGGCCACAGACGGCCTTACGCATGTGTGGTCATATTTAGTATAATTATAAGCAGCACATCAAAGTGCACTGTCTTCAGACATCTTAACAACCACTGAATATAGTAAAAAAGAGTATGCTGTAAGAACCCATGCTTGTTTGCGCAAAGGCCGCATAACGCGCGACGCGAATGTGCTGTATGTGCGCTTCCTCTCGATGTTAGCCTTAATGGCATGTCGCCGGTCCGCACTCTCATTATATCATTACATAAGACGGTGCTTTTTTTCGCTCACAATGAACGGCGATTTTCTCGAAACCCATACGGCACACAGTTACTTAACAGTTGTTCACGTGAATCAAGCCATAAACATGCCATTGCCGTAATCAAAACTTTCCGGCCCCGGCCCGATCGCAGCATCTTACTCGAAGCGGTTTTATTTTTGGATTCGCCTAAGGGAGTCGAGCACCACACCCGCCTGCCTAACAAATGTCAAGCGGAGACTTACGGCTTGCTTTAGGGGGATGACGGAACCGCCAAACATCAACGGTAGTGTCCCTTTCCACCCATCATAGTGCGTTTCGGCTGCTAGGATTTTTTGCAATATTTCTTTTCTATGTGCGCCGCCGACCGCTAAATGCATCCGCCCAGCAGCGACGCTCGCTACCGGCAAGCCACTTTCGTTATCAGTGAGCCGTCTCAGGCAGCATCAGACACCATACAGCCCACATGGGTCTAGCGGGTGAATGCAAGCTGCAACATTATCCCAAAAACGGTATGTCTGACCAGCTGAATACGGAAGTCTTCAGGCCGGTAAAAGCCACAGCAGGAAATGGACGGATTCGGGAGTTAATCGGCCTTGTGCTGCAGTCTGCAGCCTGCAGAGCCTCCTTTCGGCGCTCACCGCCTGCTGCGTACTCACTGGTGCCGCAGTGCGGCGGCGTTCCGCGTCACCACACCGCTCCCGTCCGCACGCTCGCGCCGCACCTCCCCGCCTCTGGCCGTCGGTGGTCGACTGGTCGGCCCGGCGGCGGCCGCCGGCAGCCGGCCGGCCGGGGCGGAAGGCAGCGGGCCAACAGGTGCGCGTCGCCCGACAGCCGAATGGCGCCGCCGCATCACGACTGACCGGGCGGGGCCGGCGAGCTGGAGATGCGCAGCGGAGCTGGCTCAGCGGCCCCCTAGCCGCTCTCGGTTAGCAACAGCCGTGCCAGTGGTGTATCCAAAGCGACTTGATGACTGTTGGTCCTGGAATTTAGATAATTTACCATCGCGTGTAGCAGCCGTGGTAATTTACAGCAAAGCCTTGCATGCCTGCTGACACAATGCTATGGATAAATGCGATATCATGCTTCCACTAGGATGGCGCCACTGCGTGGTCCCCGTAATCTGCCGATGACTGGCTTGAGGGCTCGTCACGCAAATGACATTGATCGGCTCATGGCCACTGTCGGTATCAGATCGCTTGACCTCCCTAATGGGGGCATAATTTGTTTTTTTCTGAAGCTTTGACGCGATAGCATCCGCCTGAGGAGCTAGATTCACCATAACGAGGAATGCCACGATTTTTAAAAAAAAAGTCCAATCAAAATGGGAAAGCAAATACAAAATGTACGCATAGAACGCACAGAACACAGCGCGATCCTTCAACATGACCATGATAGCAGCTAGTGCTTAACTGCTTCTGTTGGGTGAAGCCGGCTGCCTTCCCTTGCCTCCCGCCGGGAACGGTGCGACCTTGAGCCAGGGTAAGGGTCAGCCAGCTTGCTATGAAGACACACAGCCAGTGGAAGAGAGTTTTGTTGTAGCGTCAGGTCAAGCTCTAGTGTGACCTCTATTCAGAACAAGTCCAAAATAATCCTACAGTCTGTGCCGAAAATCCGCCTTGCTCTCCAATTTTGACTAAACCTCTTAAAAAGAGTGAACAGACTCCGTTGCCCCGGCTTATTAGATTAGATGCAATCGGATCTAAAATTCATAGATTGCTATCCAAACTGGGCCATGTTGCCCGGAATCAGGACAATGTTGCCGCGGGGTCAGCGCCATGTTGCCGCCGCGTCTGGACCATGCTGCGGCCAGTACTGTGGGCGGGCAACGCACCTTTTCTGTCTTGTATTTCATTCACTGTTTCTGGGCTGATCCGAAACTAATCCCTGTCACTTCAAGAACGATAGGTCGGTCAAATGACCTGGCCCAGCAGAATTTTCCCGATATATTGCCATTGTATACGAATATGAAACACAACCATAAAGGTCCTGCATTCATTGGGACCTAGTAAGTATAATGCAAATAAGCAAAACCGAAATATGAGTAATAACAACGTGACAACTTTACTTAAGCCATTACAGGTGCCTTATGCTGCTATTTTTCGTACCAGCACGTGAACTTACGGCAATGCTCCTAGCATAGGCTACCCGAAATAATCCTAGCAAGGAGTTTTCCGGGCCTCAACCTGCCATATCACATCAGCTTCTCCCGAGGTTTTAGGTCTTCAAACCGTCTTGATGCCGCATCATCAAAAAGACCCAAATTTTCCATAATGTTAACGAGAAGTCTGGAGGGACATGAAACACCAGAACATGAGGCATGCCACACAACCTGACGCTGCAGCCTCAAAATTACCCAACGCGAGCCTCTGTAGCAGGGGTGGTAAAACTTGCCAACTTGATGGATAAGGTCGGCGACAAAAATTCATATTTGCACATGAATCTCGGTGTCAAAAATTCCTATGTCGGATATTTTGGTGACGGCTCAATAAAAGGGCATGTTGCCGCGTTGCACTCTGTAAAATCTGCCATGCGGCCTCCATGCATAGGTATTATGCTTCCATGGTAATACACTTAGTCACACAACACAAGAAAATCTTTCTTAAAGACTTCTTACGTACCCCCATGGCACCATGGTATCTTTTCGGAGCTTCATCACGAGCCCACGACAAAAATATGCTTTTTGTGAAATATGAAATTATATATATATATATATATATATATATATAATAGGAAACCATGATTTTTAGTTGGTCGCTCGCTACGGTGACAGGCCGACGACAAATCAGTGTATTTTCCATCACCCAGCCAGTCAGCCGATTCGCTGTTTTAACAGCTGACTCAGTATCCAAAACTAGACAGTATGGAAGGACGAAAGAGATCTAGATATGGAGATTCACCTGGCCGCAAAGGCATGTTTCAAGCGTTGCGATGAGACTGACATGAGGTGGGCAATGATTTTCAATGCACTACGGCTTTGTAAGGGACATTCGCTTTGCAGTGTCATGAATGCCTGCCTATGATTTAATTTTTTGGCCTGGCTTGCTTTGCTGGTGGTGTCGCGATTCAGCATCCTGTCCCCAGCAACGGGTAAGTCGGCGGGATGATCCGATCGGGCTTGAAATTCAACTGTGATTATCCAGCCACCATTTCAAAACACAGGGGAGGCTCTTGACTCACTGAAGCAGTCAAAAGCGACCAGCCTTCTTCTCTTTGAAAAAGTGGGTCTGATGGTGAAGGCTGGTGACGCTCCTCACGAAAAGAATGACAGGAAGTGAGAATGTTTCTGAACAGCCAATTTATGCTATTCTTGCTCTTGTCTGGATTCAGAATGGTTACCAGTCACGAATATCTACAAATCAGGGGTGTACCTAGTTTCCTATTCAGTTCAGAGCTCCAGCCCTCCCCTAAGTTGCGCCAAGAAGTGAAGAATTGCGCCAGTCTAGGAGACGCCCACATTTTTTTAGGGGAAGACAGCTTTCCATTGCTCCCCGACCTATTTTCAAAAACTTTGCTGCTGCTTGGAATATCATTTTTCATCGATGCTTTGCCAGCATTTAAACAATCATTCACGGTTCAATCTTATGCTTACGTGAATATTGGTTGCTAGAAATTTACATGATACCCAATGATACATGCAATGTGAAGGCAATGAGAAATGAGGAGTGATATGGTGTAGCAACTTGAAGAGAAAGGGAGGGGAAGAGGCACAAGTACCATCGCCATCTCCCCCCTTACCAAGGGGTTTACTTCAAGAAGCAGAAGGTTTTGAGGTATTGTGGTCCAACTGCCATTGGAGGTCAGTGAAAGATTGGCATTTGGTTGTCTCTGAAGACAATGTTGGCTATTTGCTGATGATAGCACCTCCACTGTAACAGGAAAGCTCTGGAAGGGGTCATCCTGCGGTGCCTATGGATATTTTCTTTGCGAATAGGAATAGTATTTGCATGGATGCAAATGCGATTTATTTCATCATTGCTGGTAACTTTGAATTGCAAAATTGCCCTGATGGTACCCTTACATAATTGGTATGATGATTGCGTCATGATGGTACCCTGTATACATTAAGTACAGATTGTCTGAGCAGGCTTCCTACCTGATGTGCAGCCTACATTGAAAGTGAAAATTAGTATAGTTTGTGTGATGGTGGCATAAAGACAAAAATGCCAACTTTTATGCATGACTAGGAGGGAGGTGGCAACCCACGGGCCCCGCTACGCTTCCTCCCCTAACTGGTTGTCAGCAGACTTGGTCTGCTTTGTTATTGTTGCAGACAATTTCTATTCTGAATTCGTTTGTTTTACTTTTTTTTTATTTCAGCAGCATAACGGTGAAAATCAAGGCAGTTTGTCTAGTGGTGGCATAATAACAGCGGTGTCGATTTTATGCAAGACTGAGGGAGGTAGCAAGTCATGGGTCAAGGTCAGTGAGCAAAACCCAGAGAAAATAATATTTGTGATCGATAGTTTTTTCTCATGCCATTTGATAATTTCCAGCTAAAAGTATTGTGTGTATTGGAGGATGGGAGGAACCAGCACTGAGGGGCCCAATCCAACATGGAGTTGGAGAGTCCCAGACATTGATTTGAATTGACACTTCGGCATTATGCATGGAAAGCATCACAGACAATCTTAGATTTGCCTGCTACATATCATGTAAAGGGCAATGTTGGCTTGCTGATCGAATTTCCATCAAGGTTTGAATGTTGGTAAGAAATGTGCTATTCTGCTCTACCAGCTGATTTTTTACGACCTAAGATGCACATTTTTACACCAGCATATATAAATTAGATAAATAAGGATGGTAGCCGGCAATTTTAATCCTTACCCAGACTCGCTGGCTTTATAACGCGGACTGATCGGGGAGCGACCTCATGCCGTTCGAACCCAAGAAAGGTAGTCTCGCGGAAAAGCAGCCAAAAGTCTTTAACGAGATATCACGATTCATGAAAAGTGTCACATTGTTCATTGACCCCATTAGACCATGTCCAAGGCCAAGTTTTCCTGAAAATCAGACAATTTCAGCTTTATACGTGCTAAGCCATGATGCGTAGAATCGTGGAACATACAGAGGTGTGCTCCTCATTCAATGATGAGTGGTATGTAGTTTTATCCGTTTTGAGCATACATTCAATATGTACGGCTTCGTTCATGTGACAGTGTCAGCTCCCCACCCGCCGTCCACGAACGGAGGGGGGTTGGAGGGGGGGATGACGGGTGAGATGGGGCTCGAAGTGCACATGTGATTTTCATAAAGGGGCATAGTTTCGAGGAGGCCCGCATATTGGTCGCCATCCCCCAATGCTGCCTGCCAACGGCTCCGATTCTGTCATGTATTTAGCTGCCCTGGATATCGAGGCCTTTCGCTGTTTTTTTCCTCGCGGCCGAAGGGAGCAAATCCAGCCGTAGATCTAGTTTAAACGTGGGGCCCGACAAGTCCCGAAGGGAGAAGAAAACTGCTTGTGATTGGGCTATCCCATAGTTTCGAGCCAGTGTACCTTCTTTCCTAGCAGCAGCAGTTGTCCTGACATTAGTCGAAGGACATTATATAATCGAGCATCCTGGTTGTGTGCATGCTATTGAAAATTGGGGTTATGAAAGAGACTTTCGGTGATAGGCTGAATCTTGATGACACTACTGGGCATGGACTTCATGCCATTTTTTGTCACAGAGTATCGCGCCACGGTACTAGCGACAATGTTGCGTGCGAAAATCCGGTTTACAATAAAAAGAACGCTTCCACCACCCCTGCTCCGTATATTTTTGTCGTATTTTAGTAAAATTGGTTACAGCTGTAACGCACTTCTAATACTTCTTGTCAAGGACATGCGAACTAGCCCATTGTCAGGTCTCGCGTTTGCACTGCGACTTTGATTTACGTTGTAGTCGTGAAACGTTTGGGCAGTGAAAATTCTGCTCATGTTTGCAAATTTACGAAAAATACTCATGTGAGTTTTTGGGTGCAATCGGCCTCTGATCATAGTGTCAAGCATGTCCAGAAATTTCCAGAGCGAACGCTTAGACGATCAATCCTGGCTGTGGTACGCGGCACGTCCCTAAAGCACTAGCTCTGACTCCATTACCCACCCGCAAAGTGATGTAAAGCAATACATTTAATGAAATGAGGGCACAGTTTTGACCAATGACTAATTTAACACCAATTCTCCCATGCCAAATTGAAGCGGATCGTGATTTTCAAATTTGCTGGTACGTGTTCCGAAAGATTGCGTCATACGGCTGGGCTGGGCCTCGCCGCCCGCTCTCGGCAGTCGTTTACCTGTACTGCCCTGCAGGCTAGCCATACTCAGACCGACCCGAGCGGGGCTCCGCTGCAGCACGCCTGCCACTCATGTCTCTTACGGCGGGGTGTGCGTGTTCAAAACATGCTTCTTTAGGACTTGGTGATCATTAAAACGGATTAAGAGCCCCTCTCATGTCGGTATGAAGGCGGCAGATGGCCAATTTCCGCGTCGTCAAATTCACTGAAAGCTTACAACGAGCCCACTCCGCTGAGGATGTACACCCGGTGGCGAGTGTTTCCGGGTGGCTCTTACACATGCAAACGTAGGTGGTCGACGCTGCTCGCCGCTCCATTTCCATACCAGCCAACGATGCTGTCTGCAGGGCACCAAACAGCTGCGCTCTCCGGCGCTGGACGATGTTGAGCCTAGTTGAGCGCTGTGACGCTCGGTCGATATCCACCCGGCCAGCCAGCCAGCCACCACGCGAATGCCATTTACTGGGGAAGTCAATGGCTGTTCGCATTTTCAAGCACGGTTTTCTCTAAATTTTGAATGAAGTTCAGGGAAGGTCTCCTTCAAACGTATTCTTTTTACGCTGTGAATTTTAAAAGTAGTGAGAGCGGAGCCAATTATGACTTCAAGGAAAACCAGCAGTAACATTGAGTACCATTTACTGAAGCATTTCCGCAGCATTTAGTAAACGTCTTATCCATACCGGTACCCGTACCCGTAACTTTCCCAAAATCTATTCTCAAGTCAATTTGCAACCCGTGCCATATGCGCAGCGATGGACTTGCCCAATCCGTTAAGTCTACCAACGCGCATGAATATTTGCGCTGCATTTACATCATTGCGTCGCGTTTAGACATATCCCTAATGCCTGTCATCACAGAGTGGTTACGCTGGTTGTTATTATGCCCGATCTCATTGCGTTCCCTTTAAGCGCAAGTGTTTATTAGGCATCACGCTGTGTATTTAGCCTAGACTCGTCGCTCGGTATGCATCGCATATTACCTATTGCAGTGGAAAATAAACAAATCAAAGAAACCTTATCTTTCTGTGGGATACATCAGAAAGCATTAACGTTCAAACTAATAAAAAAAACGCTTTTGATATTCCCGCTTGGTGACCAATATGAATGCACCCAAACGTTGAAAACATGGCAGGTTCCATGCTTTCTCAGATATAAAAATATGATGTTGCTTTGATGTCGGAATCGTGGTCACCAGCAGATAGGAACGTTGGCTAAAGTCTAGACGGCTAGATACACTGACCGACATGGTTTCAGCTACTGAAAGGCACAGACGGATCCGTCAGCAGATACTCCTTCATCTCCATGCGTGCACCAAACCAATCACCACATGACTGCTGTAGAAGACAGGCGGCACGACAACGCGCGCAGGTGCGGTCACAAGAGGCTGGTCCGACGGACACGTAATACGAGCGAGCGCCGCTGCCAGATGGCCGAGCAACTATGGAGCGTATCCATCATCCGGCGAGAGCCGACCGAGCGTGGCGGCCGGCCTCAGGGCTGGCTGCTCCCAGGGCCTGCTTCTCGAGCCTCCTCAACTCCTCGCGGTGAAAAATGAAACAATCTATGGCCGTGACCCGTGCAGAAGAGCTTCGTCATGCATGACACGACACACCCCAAGCTGATGCGACAATCTCCAAAGCACCCAACGCCTACATTCGTAGATTCCTTTCACGTAATGCTACGGCCTGTGACAACTGTGGAGTGCTCCAATCACTTAACGTTCACAAATGGACAGCTTTGTCAGGATTTGCTTGTGCACTACGTGCTAAGTATATGCCCTTCACGTGAGCACTGATTGAGGATCTCCTAAAACACTATTTTTAACTTCCCGTGGCGCAAGCCATTGAACATAGATTTTAACAACTGAGTGTTTAAATTCATAGATATCAAGAAATAAACCTTGTATCAATTATTATAAACAAATTAAAATAAGATCTAAAACTTTACATGTAAACGTAAACGCTTGTTTTCATATCTTCACCAACAACACGACCACAAAGCAGACTTGTGCCTGGTTCCCAGGATTTCTTCCCGGGAACCGGTTCCTGGTTCCTGGTTCCGGAACCAGGAAGAACCCAGGAACCAGTCTGGCAATAAGTTGAAAGATCTAGAAATAGAACCAGGATCCAGCTTGACAATAAGCCGAAAGATCCAACAAGAACCAGGATCCAGCTTGACACGAAGACGAAAGATCCAGCAAGAACCAGGATCCAGCCTGGTACCAAACTGAAAGAACCAGCAAGAACCAAGATCCAGCCAGGCTTGGACATAGGGACCCAGCAAGAACCAAGATCCAGTCTGGCATTATGTTGAGGGATACAGCAAGAACCAAGACCCAGCCTGGAATATGCATAGTGATCCAGCAATAACCAAGATCCAGCTCAGACTTAAGTTGGAGATTCAATTTCAGCAAGAACTAAGAGCCATTCTAAAATTATGTTCAGGAGCCAGCAAAAACCAGAATCTTACCAGGATTTTTTTCACAGCAGTTGCTGCTTACACTCCCCACTTTTTCAGGTCCAGCAAGGTATACTGTCCTTAATGTAAATTAATAAAATTCAGTCTATGAACATTGCCGGCTGTCTGCTCAGGCTTTCCCTCATATACCGTAAGACACATTTGCTGTTCTTTAATGTTAATAACATTACAAATTCAGGGGAACAGCATCAATAGCTTGTCAAGACACAGGTATGATGCAGACCTGTTAGGTCGGCAACTGGGCTGTTAGCTGCCTAATGTTATCCTGGAAGGAAAGGCCCGCTCTTCCGTGCACATATCACGGAAATAATGAATAATATATATATATATATATATATATATATATATATATATAACCATCTAGTAGTGGTATGAAACAAATATTAATCAACTGATAAGAATGCGTTTTTCCGAAGATAAAGCTCACCTGGCGTGACAGGCGGCGCGCTGCTGGTGTACGGTCGGTGTGAGGTGTGAAATCTGCGATATGGGGGTGGTGAGATGATCTTGCTTCCGATTTTAACTAAATATATGCATTGTGTTGATACCATAGAATGCTCCCTCTGTCCACCTACCAATTACCACCATATTCTGCAGGAGCGTTTCTGGCAAATGAACTTATGGCACTAATAGTGTGGCAATTTGGCGAACGGAAGAGTCATGATGGTTCTTCGTGAAAAACCCTCGGGAATCAGGAACCGGGCTGGATGTTACCGGGGTCTGCGGTTGTGTCAAAAGTTATTGGAACCAGGGCCTGGGATTAGCAGGCAAAGGAGCTAAAGAAGGTGAGTCAGCTCTGGCTCAGCCATAGGTACTTATAACATGGATTACCAATAAGGAAGCAAGCTGCTTGGTTGCTTAAAGTGACCGCACACACACACACACACACACACACACACACACACACACACACACACACACACACACACACACACACACACACACACACACACACACACACACACACACACACACACACACACACACACACACACACACACACACACACACACACATATATATATATATATATATATATATATATATATATATATATATATATACATGCATTCATAACACCAGAAACCATCCCAATACCACAGGTTTCCATCAAATCTCAGCAATAATCTGCACATGCCCAGTCCACATGCAGACCAAAGTTAGTCCCACATTGATACTGCATTATCATGCACATATTGAATGTATATCTGCCTGATCATTGTGCTCAGGCTTCTGGAAAAACTGTATTGTTGTTACAGAGTCAGGTCATGCTGTGTATTTTGACTTGTCTGTGATGTACTGATTTGCATTTTTAGAGGAGAATATTTGGGTTGTGCAGGGCATCCTTTTTTGTTAAATTTTCAAAGGTCCCAAGACTGTCGGGGTACTCCATATTCTGACCTCAGGAGTCTAGTGTTGGTAAAATACTAGTGTGAACTGTGAGACATGGTGTTTAGTATTCATGGCATGTTGGTTTTTTTGTTGCCTGTCAAAGAACTTATGGGAACCTGTGGCTGGTATTGACAGAAAAACAAGGGAAAATAGGAGCTGAGGCCAGTGCTTGCAAAATAAGTATTGGAGACCAATCTGCACGTCTTGTGTTGTTGAAAGAAACAGTGGGAGCCAAGATCCAGGGTTTTGTTTTGTACAAGGACCAGTGGTAACCAGAATGCAGCATAATACTTTGTTAAAAGATCCATTGGGAGCCAGGATCCAGGGTTTTGTTTTGTCGAAAGAACCAGTGAGAACCAGGATCCAGTGTCTTGTTTTGTTGAAAGAACTAGTGAGAACCAATATCCAGGGTCTTGTTTTGTCGAAAGAACCAGTGGGAACCGAGCTCCAGGGTTTTACTTCGTCGAAAGATCCAGTGGGAACCAGGATCCAGGGTCTTGTTTTGTCAAAAGAACAGTGGGAACCAAGATCCAGCATCTTGTTTTATCGAGAAAAAAGCAGTAGAAGCCAGGATCCTTTCTAGGCTCCAGGAGTCTTGTGTTGTCGATAGAACCAATGGAAACCAGGATCGAGCGTCTTGTTTTATCAACAACAACAAAAAAACCAGTGAGAACCAGGATACATCTTGTTTTGTCGAAAGAATCAGTGGGAACCAGGGACCAATATAAGGAACCAGGCACGTGTCTGCCACAAAGGATGTGTCTTCAATGCTACAGCACTAAACCCAATTCCACATCATTCCACAATGAAATCGTGCTAATATTTATAATATAATCAGTTTTTCAGTTCAACTTGATTCCTAGTTCAGAGAAGTAATGTATCAAATAAAAAGGAGAAACTCTCGCATAACTCGCATTAAATGTCGCATGACCTCGAACAACTCGAAAAGCGCCGGTGGTAGATGCCCAAAACCTGATATGTTCTGAATCAGCGTAGTGAGGGGACGGTGTATATCCCACTTAGGTCCAGGTTGGACAGCCGTGTGTGGTGCAGTGCGAGTAAGCCCGTCCCTCAGGTCTGCATTGGTGACGGTCAGCTGCGGTGTCCAGGTTGGACAGCCGTGTGTGGTGCAGTGCGAGTAAGCCCGTCCCTCAGGTCTGCATTGGTGACGGTCAGCTGCGGTGTCCAGGTTGGACAGCCGTGTGTGGTGCGGTGCAAGTAAGCTCGTCCCTCAGGTCTGCATTGGTGACGGTCAGCTGCGGTGTCCAGGTTAGACAGCCGTGTGTGGTGCGGTGCGAATAAGCTCGTCCCTCAGGTCTGCATTGGTGACGGTCAGCTGCGGTGTCCAGGTTGGACAGCCGTGTGTGGTGCGGTGCAAGTAAGCTCGTCCCTCAGGTCTGCATTGGTGACGGTCAGCTGCGGTGCCCAGGTTGGACAGCCGTGTGTGGTGCGGTGCGAATAAGCTCGTCCCTCAGGTCTGCATTGGTGACGGTCAGCTGCGGTGCTCAGGTTGGACAGTCGTGTGTGATGCGGTGCGGGTAAGCTCGTCCCTCAGGTCTGCATTGGTGACGGTCAGCTGCGGTGTCCAGGCTGGACAGCCGTGTATGGTGCGGTGCGGGTAAGCTCGTCCCTCAGGTCTGCATTGGTGACGGTCAGCTCCGCCGTGTCATTTAAAATGCATCAACGGCGCGGAAAACATCGGCTCCCGCGTGCTTATCGAAAGCACGTGTGCCGGTTACGAACGGGCGGGTGGACTGGGAGCCAGAACATAACGAACAGCAGAATTTACTAATACGACCTGAGTTATGGTTTCAGAATTATGACCAGCAATTTCATTGGAGCATGCTACACAATCAAATGCAAACACAATTACAAACACCCACGACCAAGGGTGTCAGTTTCTAATATCGGATGGGGCTTGGCCAAAAAGATTGGCTTTACTTACCCCCAAACTTGACTTCTGCCCTGATTTCTGCGATTAAACTAACGTTTTCGATATAAAGTAGCTTGAAAAAATTTGTGTTGTAGATCCAAAATTGCTTTCCTGCGAAGGAATGACTTCCCTTTCAAGTTAATATGAGCTACCTTTAGGTGAAAAAAAATAGAAAAGGGTGTAATGCATAGACAATCTCTAAGAACATTTTAGTAAGAGATCACTGATGACTACCGCTGTCGCTGACTTTGTGATATAATCAACACAGCCACGATTGCGTGACAAACATGTTTGCCACTGTTGGCGGAAACATGCGTGATCCCTATTGTGGGCCATTCTGTTCCTTTAAAAGCTACCGCGTGTTGCAATCAATTTTTCTTTATCGCAATCCAGACGCTAGCATTCGAAAAAAAATGTTTGAACATTAACAGGTTGGCTTATGATATGAGCGAGTTAGCATCACCAAAACATTACGCACCTACAGAATATCATTTGGTGCCAAATTAGCATGATTTTAATAATGTGCTTAGTTACCTACTACCTAGTATACAAACCGTTACCATAATTATTCTGCGTTTATTTGACCCAACATTCCCTCCTCGTTCATGTACATTGAGGGACTTGGAGGAGCACTGAAGGCGGTGAAGCCAGCATTGCGGGGGGGGAGGGGCATGGGGGCTCAGGCCCCCGAAATTATATAAAGTGACACTTCTGCCCGCGGCAAGTCATCAATTTTCGAACATAAAACCAGCTACAACAATCTAAAAGCATTCCTTTGCAGTATACCTTTCCTCATTTTCCGGGTGACACGGGCCATCCAAGCCAGTTGTTATACAACTCTCTTCTTTCAAAATATGTGGACTACCTTACTAACACAACTGCTAAAGAAATTACGACGCGGTCCCAGAATTTCCCAGCAAGTTTTTTTAGATGTTTTAGCTTGTTGAATGTCTCACGATCTTCGTGGGTTTATGCAGCTATTCACGGCCCATGTCTGCGCTTGTCTTGTTGCGCCTGTTTATAGCAGCACGTACTTCGCTCCGCTAGGCTTTATACTTAATAATGTCTTGCACAGACGAAAATCTTGGATCACGACAAGTAAACGATCTTTTTGTTGGGGTATGCAAACACAGCTGAGGTGATCCAGGGTATCTCAAATAAGTCCGACAGCTATTCTTCCGTTATACGAATATTTGCAAGTTCCTCCCTGGTGGACATTAATTCAGGACAAGAAAAGTGCACCTGGGCTAGTTCTCCTGTAAAACTATGTATAATCTAAATTCAAAACTGTCATATTCCCTATCTCGCTGATGGCCGTGCCATTGTTAGGGATTTGAAAGGGTAACGTCAACCTGAATCCACCTGAATATGGAAAAGGTGGCCGTCAAGTCGTCTAGAATGATAAAGCGCCCTATTATTTTAGATGCTGGAACGAAGTTGGATGAACCCATCAGTGTCAAGCAGCTAGCAATGCTTTGATTTGATTGCAAGGTACGCAAAGTGTGGAACGGGAGGGCTCGAGCCAATGCTGGCCGCTTTGAAATCGCTCTATCGTCATCGACATCGCGTGGGGTCACGTGGTTGGCGGGCATTGCATGATCTCTCGTGACCGGCTGTTAGTCTGGCCATGCCATGCCGAATGACAGGGCAGAGGTTGACGTATCGACGCGTAGTGGCGTAACGTTTGCGCAATAGTTCAGAGCATACAGGTTTAAGGAGAGACATAGCAGACCCGCTACAAACCACGCTCAACACACATATAAGAGACGGCGCTCTAGCTCCAGGATAGCGTCTCTTGACTCGTTTAGCCAGATGCCCGGAAATATGCATAGCCTGATGAAGTTGTGATGTAAGTGCAACGTGCAAGTGCACCGTCTCGGCAATGATCCCCATGGGAAGTACTGAACCGGTTAGGAAAAATTGCAGACAAAAGCGAAATGATAACAATAAAGCCAAAAGTGCATCTCAGGTATGTATGGTGCCCAGTAGATAATGTCTTGCCTTAATTTGTAATGCGGCCATGTGCGAATATTCTTATAGCAGGGAAACACATAAACATCAGTCTGATTGCACTGATGTTAGAGGGAATGCTAAACATTTTAATGTATTGAAGTAAGCATCAGGTATGATTAAGTGAGCTCACTTATTACTATTTGTATACTTTCAAGTGTTGAAGACTGCTCTAGACAACAAAGCATCTATTTCTAGTACGCATGCTCCTCAATACGTTGTTGTTTTTTTGTCATTATACCTTCTCAACATTGATTGAGAGCCAATTGACGGCCGTTAAAACTGGAAGTTGCGCTCACAAACGCCAAATACGAACGACTCGACCATTATATTTTTCTTGGCTTTGAACGTTGTGTGGTCAATGGAAAGGCATGATTTCCACGATGTTGTTATGGTGTCATGGATGCCTGGGTGACTTTGAGATAATTTGCACAAGAAGTCTGCACATCTTCGCGAGCGTGTAGCTCAGAAACTTCAAGGGTTTAGGTATTAATGGGAGTGCTCCACACTTGTATGGGGTTTTGGGCTGAAATAGCCGTCTTGAAAATCATTTGATGGAGTTCACAACCCTGTCCTTAAGATAAACCCAAACCTCTCTAGTTTCTAAGCTACACAGCCGCGAAGATGTGCAGACTATCCCGGGGAGACTATTTCAAGGTCACCCGGGCATGCATGACGCAATTATAACGTCATTCAAATATTGCTATTTCGTCAGCCATGCGGCAATCAAAGCAAAACAAAACGTGATTGTTCAGTCGTTCATATGTGGCGTTCGTGAGCACAATTTCCAGATATGACGTCTATCAATTGGCTCTCAATCAATGTTATGCAAGGTACAGTGGCGTCATCAAACAATGACGTATTGGGGAGCATATTTACAAAACAGAGAAACTGTGCTGTCTAGAACAGACTTTTCCACCAAAAAGTGTACCAACAGTTATAAGTTAGCTTATTTCAAAGCATCTGACGCTTGCTTCAATATCTTCAAGTGTGTGGCATTCTTTTTAAGAAGGGCGGGGCTGCGAACAGCACCAAATGATCTTCAAGATGGCTACTTCATTTTAAAACTCCATACATATGGGGAACAATCCTCTCAAGACGTCAATATTTGTTTGCCTAATAGGCGTCAGCTATCGACTTCCAATGCAAAGATCGTTCACAGCCTTGAATTCCAACTGCGTAATCTCAAAACTTTGGGCTGATGTGAAGATCTGTGGCACTTCGCTGGAGCGATTCCTCTGGTTCCATATGGCTCAATCTCTGGCGAACAGCGCTAGCGGTAGTGTCGGGCGGCATGGCTTAGAAGTAAGGCCTAACTTGCCAAGGTCTGTCGGAAACTGATCTTGTAATGCGAGCCGTCTTATCACACAAACATGCTCCAGAAACTTTTCCATTTCCCTTTCAGTTTCATAAACTTAAGCACGTGGCTCCACAAAGTGCCATAACATGGATCTGAGTACATTAAACTTCATACTTATTCGCCACGAATTCGGGCCGCAGCTGATCTGCTTTAGCTGACCTTCACGCTGTACGGCATTGGCTGACCTGGCCCCGTTATCAGCACTGGGTGGCCTGACCCCGCCATCGGCACTGGCTGACCTGACCCCGCCATTTGCCGGCTGCTCGCGCACCCGAGTCGGGCAACAGAGGTGTGCGCCCAATGAGGGCAGTTCAGGGCCGCATCCAGCGCGTGGCCTACAGAGAACACAGGCTGCTCAGGCCGCTACTTCGCGCGGCCTACAGAGCACACAGGCTGCTCAGGCCGCTACTTCGCGCGGCCTACAGAGCACACAGGCTGCTCAGGCCGCTACTTCGCGCGGCCTCTAGAGCACACAGGCTGCCCAGGCCGCTACTTCGCGCGGCCTACAGAGCACACAGGCTGCCCAGGAATTTCTGCGCAAAATAGCAAAAAGATTGCAAGTAAGCATGACAGTTTCAAATATCCCACTTGAGCGCTGCAGCTGAATGAGTGAAAAATTGTACTATCAAAAAACAAACAAAACTCGGTTCAGATAGGACCAATGTGCGTTGTGCAGCGCAAGCAAGCCAGCCTGAAAACCTGCGAGCAACAAGCGATAAAGCGAACCGATGAACTAAACAAGCGAACCTGTTCGAGTTTCCATTCGCTGATATCATTTGCTGCGAGTGATAAAGCGACATTACAGCTTCCTTTTTCCGAGCCCACGGCAGTACAGGTTTGCGATCTATATCGCTGAAAAAGCAGGAAGCGGGCGAATTCAATGTCATCCATGACCCATGTGGAGGCTTGCGAGTTTGAGCATGCCTTTTGCTGCGAAATGGCCCATTTTCAGGTTGAGATGGTCGGATTCGTGCCATGTGCACCTTATCAATGCAGCGAAGACTGTTGACTGTCCCGTGATGAACGACAGCGCGAATGTCACGCGAGGCGTTGGCGTGGGCGAATGCCAGGGCATCCGGAGGGTGAACAGAAATGCATTCAGCTGAGTGTTTTGTTACCTATTATATTAAGTCGGATGCCTTGTTAACTATGCATTTAACGGAATGCTATTTTATCGACATGTATTTTTGCCGTCGTGTTGAACGAGCGAAACACTGTCAAAGAACAGTTAAGCAGCATGATTTTTGTCGATTTAGGTCGAAATGCATATTTACCGAATGCCAGTATGCCGAAATATTTTTAAGTGGATTGTCAATGTGCCGAGATGTTTTTTTAGTCGAATGCTTGCTACGGAAATATTGTTCTGCCGAATGCTTATTAGCTGAATGTTCTCAACACAGATATAAAGTTGGTTATTGCTGTGCTATGCTCCATTGCTGGGCGTTGGTCTGCCGCGTTGGCCCTCTTAGTGGTGCGTGCTAGAAACGAATTTTTCCAAA
Source organism: Pollicipes pollicipes (assembly GCF_011947565.3). Lineage (NCBI taxonomy): Eukaryota > Metazoa > Arthropoda > Thecostraca > Pollicipedomorpha > Pollicipedidae > Pollicipes > Pollicipes pollicipes. Next base: position 38,176,240 of record NW_023596297.1, on the reverse strand, counting down.
ATGTCACCCCGCAGTCCGGACCGTCCAAGCTAGCTGGGGATCCAGCCCCCCATAACCGCTGAGATACAAGGCTGGCCCAGCATAAGCCAAGTATTGAATTACGTGCAACCTGTATTTCGCCATTTTTCTTATTTCCAGACCTATGCATAAAGTGTGCATAAAATAAGACAGCAGTGGTTAACGTACCAGAACCATGTGATTTCTATTGCACCAAAGCACATCCTAAGCACTGTGATGCTAGTTTTAGACTACAAATGAGAAGGAAGAAGGTGGAATTTAAGATGGCTTATCACCAAAATGCACTAAAGACTTCACCCCTGCGTGTCATCGCGGTGAACCATGACCAGGTCTTCTAATATTGCACGCATCGACTGATGGCTCTGCACTGACAACAGTAAAGGAATACTGAATATTCCAAATTGTCGGAAGTTTCCCAAGTCCTTAATCTACTCAGTTCAACACTGCCAGCAGATTTGACATTCTCACTGCCTACTTGACGCCATTCTCACTGCCTACTTCGCGCCGTTCTCACTGCCTACTTCACGCTATTCTCACTGCCTACTTCACGCCACTCTCATTGCCTACTTCACGCCAATCTCACTGCCTACTTCACGCCATTCTCAATGCCTACTTCACGCCATTCTCACTGTTTAATTTACGGCATTCGAATGCGCCACAATGGCTGCAATACCATGATCCGCATTCAACAACCCAAATCAGGCTGTTATATGGCGTTTGCTGTCCTTTTAGTGAATACGCAAGCATTTGTACGCTTCCTTCACTGCGTTAATGAAGAACACAGAAATCTTAATTATCTATCTTTTGCAGTTTAAATCGCGGTTTTGGGTGCTCTAGGTGCCAATATGTGGCGCAAAGTGTCAAAAACGGCCGGTGACGGCCAAATCTGTCATGCTGGCTCGTGCATGCGTTACACGCATCACGTGCGACACTTCATCCTGCATAATTGTCTTTTCGATTCCCTATCAATGCATGCTACACCCCAGTGGCTCCGTGCCCTGGGTGCCGGTGTGTGGCACAAAGCGTGTAAAACCGTGGAAGAGAGCAAAGGCCATCTTCCTGGCTCGTGTGTGCTCGACACGTGTAACGTGCCACCCCGCACTTGTGACACCATGATATTTCCCGTTCAATGACCTATCTCAGTATTCCAGTCTCGTGTTACTACGTGCCATGAGAGCGGATATCCCGCGTAAAGCGTAAACATGGACAAAATCGGCAAAATACGACTTCACTGTCAATGTGCACGTGTGACATGACGTCCGCATCACACATTGAAGACGTTTAAGTGATGGCCCGTTAGATCACCTTTCGAAGCATGCCAGTCTCGACGTACTTTATTCCCTCGTTGCTGAGATATCCCCCAAAAAACGAGTACGCCCGTCAAAAGAGCAAATACGTGTAAATCCGTAAATCAACACGTGAACGCCATGACATGTGGCACGCGTCACCGCTTGTTATCATCTCGCCCCTTTCATTCATCATCGAAGCGCGCTAATCCCGAGTGTGTTCGTGCCATGGGTGCCGAGATGTGGCACAAAACGCACAAATCCGTAGAGGAGAGCAAAATCCATTCTTTAGCCCGTGCGCATTATACGTGCGACCAAAAAATTTCGCATGGCACATCTTTTCGTGTCACCGCCGGGTTGCTCCGATCCGCTGTTGTTGAGATATCTATACGAGATGGTATAATCGATCGGAGGCAGTTAATTACGGCAGCCAGTCACATGATCAGACGGCCGTTTAACCATGAAGCAGCCGTCTGCGTCTGCAGAGACACTGGACAGCGCCATTCCGTTGCGGCGTAAAAAGCCGCCATGCAACCGATCAGTCTAATCTCATCTCGGAGCAAATCATTGCAAAAATATAATAAACAAAACGATAATATAGAGAGAGAACGAGTCGGCCAACATGTTGATGTTGTTTTTAATGCTGAATCTTGGATAGATTTGACGGTAGCGACTTGTATTCAGCGTTTATTTTTAAAACTTGGCCGCTTGCAGCTTGTATTGCAATTTGCAGCGGAATGCGACGTTCCACAAGCTCACGATGCAAATAACACTTAAATCACATCCCGCAATTGCTTAAATAGGACTTAATATGTGTCTCCCAATGTCAAGGTGAAAAGATAAGACTTTCTTCAGGGATTGTGGAGTGCCAAGAAGAAATGTTTTGAGGTGAATGCATTCAGATTATGTTAAATGGATTCAGGTTAATGTAAAGTAGGAGAGAATCTTTTGGGTGATATCGTTCTCTCGAGATTTCAAAACGGATGGTTGATCTGGATGATTGGAGTCTAGCAGTTGGGTGTCATCGGCGTAGGACACTAGGTGTCCGTGAGGGAAGTAGGATGGAAGGTCGCTCGTGAAGATGCTGGAGAGGAAATGGCCGACCAATGATCCCTGAGAAACACCGTAAGTCAGCAAAAGAGAGGAACGACCGCTTCACTCCGCCAACCGCCGACCGGCAACGTAACTCTCAAGTCACTCCGGATCAATGCCATACCACCGCAGCTTTGTCAGAAGGACGCCATGGTCGACACTATCAAATGCATGGCCGAGATCAGAGGAGGTGACTGCGACAATGTGCTCATCGTCAGTCCAACGTGCCGCCCACTCAACGGCATCGACCAAGGCGTCCTATGTTGAGTGGCAAGGTCGGTCAAATACCATTCGGCAGATGGTAATGCCCTTAACGGTCAGCTTTGGCTTTGCATCCAACTGCATCTTCCAAATTACCAAGCCCAGCTACCGCATGCCCGTAGCAAAATCGGTTACGCCTCACCAGTCTACTCCCCATGAAATCGTAATGAAATGCGTGAACGGCCCCCCCCCCCAAGGTCTACGGACGTTATCGCTCCAGGTAATTTTCTATCGCACAATTCACTTTTCTGACAAATGAATTCGACTAATTGGCTACTCGACGAATCGACATTTATGCAATTGCTGTCCATCAAATTCCCATTTCGCCGAAAAGGCATTCGATCAACTCGCTATTTGGCAGTTTTCCATTCGTCTAGTTCCCATTTGCCTAGATCTTATTTTGGCTCGTTGACATTCAGGTAATCAACATTTTGGTGATTCATATTTCACTAATTATTTTTCAACTTATTTGTATTTTGACAACTTGGCCATCGTCAAAGAGCTATGCTGACAATATCCACTTTGCCTTCTAGCCCTTCGCCTATTCAGTGTGGCAGCAAAAAGACACGACCGCAAAAACAACGCGAGTTTTTGACATTCCGAGAAATAACACTCGGTTCGAGGTTTTTTATTTATCAATTTTATCAATTTATTTATCAATTTATCCAATTTATGTTTTTTTATTTATATTTAGGCAATTTATCCTGCAACCGTTCCGCGTGGCCAAACAAGGAAGCACGCATAGCGCATACGACCGACCGGATGCGCACCAAGCCTTCTCCGTCTGCTGCCGTAGCTCTACGGGCACGCTGTGGCGCGGGTCTTGGGCCCATCGGCGCCGTGCCTTCTCCGTCGGCTGCGGTAGCTCTACGGGCACGCTGTGGCGCGGGTCTTGGGCCCATCGGCGCCGTGCGACGCACCCGGCGCGTCGTCATTTCGCAGAAGCCTGCAAAATCGAACTGCTAAGGGTCCGGGTCAAACGGCCGGTGGCACGGGGCGGTCCACCGACTGATGTGACCACCGGTGTAAGCCGCGGCTCCTCTAAGTTCTGGCCCGCGAGCGCGGTCAGTTTTCCCAGTCAGGCGCGTGCTTCGTTTAGCAACGGAGCGCCTCCGGGCCGACAATGGGTCCAGCTGTGGTCGCCTCCGGACTGACAACGTGTCCAGCTTTGGCCGCCGAACCTTGCACATCGGTGTATTGCCGCGAGGGCATCAGGTGCCGTCTCTCAATAACCTTGCACATCGGTGTATTGCCGCGAGGGCATCAGGTGCCGTCTCTCAATAACCTTGCACATCGGTGTATTGCCGCGAGGGCATCAGGTGCCGTCTCTCAATAACCTTGCACATCGGTGTATTGCCGCGAGGGCACCAGGTGCCGTCTCTCAATAACCTTGCACATCGGTGTATTGCCGCGAGGGCACCAGGTGCCGTCTCTCAATAACGAGGCCGGCGGCTTGGTATTCGCCTGGGGCACTCACGCGCATGTCGCATTCCTATTGCTTCGGTGGCTGTAACGCACACCGGGGCCGTGGGCTGACCGTGTTGTTGGTATTACAAGATAGCAGGCCAGCAGGACACCTTCCTGAAACAGCCTTCACCAGTTCCAGTGCGCCAGTGCGCTCGCGCACCACTATCAAGTGATTCATATCGTTATGTCATTGTCGTTGAGTGGGCGGTGTCCAGCGCACGCCATAAGCACGCGCGGTCCATGCAGTGTACGAATCTTATAGTTACGTCTGTTTTGTCTGAATACAACCGGCTTCAATGTCAAAAGCTGCACCCGCCGACATTCCCCGTCACACATGTTATCGGTTGTGCTGGTGGCAGTGATGGCAGGGAACTATCAAACTGAGTGCAGTGGTGTTCGCAACAAATACACTGGCAGCTATCTGTATATTCATATATTGGAGCTGTAGGTGCCATATTTCGGACCCTGTCTGATGTCACCGCTGCTGTGACCCGCATGTGGCTGCAGTGTGGGGTTCGTTTGAGTGGCGGCGGAGAGCTGCAGACATCGAGAGCTGTCCCAAAGCTGCATGCTCGAGGGCGGCAGCGGAATTGGTCCGTAGGCAACGCATCGCATGGAGAGGCTCGTGACGGTGCGGCCTGGCGAAAGAGAAGGTTCGTGGTGGAAAACGTCCGGAAAGGATAACATTCTCATAAACAGAAGCTCGTAACGAGAAACATTCGCATGTAAAAACAAAGTTTGCTGACACCAATCTTTAAGGGCTTTAAAGGCCAGACGAGCCGGTTTTCCACAAGCCTACAATTATGTTACCTGGCAATCCAGTCACTCAGCGTGGTATTAATCAACGCCACTGAAGCCGGTCGGCGACGTCCTGTGATGCAAGAGGCTAGGGCTGATGTGACCAGCTATGGTGTCTGCGTCCGGCGTTTGCTGTCAGCCTTGTTCAACGCAAAAATACCACGACTAGCAGAACAACTTTCGGCAAAGGGGTTCAAGTGATATGTTGTCGGGATGTCTCCAGGGTATACATAATAGCTGAGCAGGGGCGCACCGCCATACTGAACGCCGAATTATCTAATTACATGGGAACATACGTATCACTTCTCCTTACATAATGCCCAATCAATCATATGGTGAGACAAAAGCGTTTTGATGTGCAACAAAGATCAACGGTTGTCTGAGACCACATTTTTATGCTTCTCCGTCTATCTGAGGGAGCTTCTTTCACATTCTTCCGTTTTGTATCCAAACGCGAAATGAGCATGTTGTTAGATGCACAGTGGTGCATTTGAGCTCAAGTTCTTTGGATGGCCGTTCATCATGAAATCTCATTTCAGGGGAATTTCGAAAATATCCTCTTGAAATATACCTTCCATATGGAAATCCAACAGCGTGGAAAACATTGGAAAGAAACAGACGCGAGCCGTTTTGGTGGCGGCGTCTGCGCCGCCGCGAGGGCGTAGTATTGCCTGAGAAGTCCGTCCCCGGAAAAAGCAGGCGCTCGCGCATCGACCCACGGCGCGGGCGTCCATTTGTTCACCGCCTGCTCATCGCACCCGCTTCGAGGGCGGCTCCGAGTCGGCCAGCCGGAACACGGCCAGCCGGGATTCAATGGTGCCACAGCACGGACTGGAGGTGCCGCGAGAGCGCATCACCCGCAGGTGCAGGCTGGCGGAATCACAGCACGGACTGGAGGTGCCGCGAGAGCGCATCACCCACAGGTGCAGGCTGACGGAATCACAGCACGGACTGGAGGTGCCGCGAGAGCGCATCACCCGCAGGTGCAGGCTGGCGGAATCACAGCACGGACTGGAGGTGCCGCGAGAGCGCATCACCCGCAGGTGCAGGCTGGCGGAATCACAGCACGAGTTCGCGAGCTTCGGATGGAGGCACGATGAGCGCCGGTCGAAGTCGTAGCAGCCGGTGGTGGAACATGTGAGATGGCGACACGTGCCGGCAATCTCACACGAAATTGCCGCGTGCGCTGGTACTTTCTTGAGAGTTGGCATGCGGCAACAAGGTCTCACTGCAACACGATGTCTTCGACCGTTGTACGCATTGGCTCAAACAAGGGCGGACCGATGCCAGTCCGTCAGAACATCCGATCTCACCATGGCGGTTGCATGTCCGGGTAGTGGTGTTGCGTGATCGGCCTGGCTCTCGGCGCGGCAGCGCGCTGCTGTAGCTGACGGCAAATCGTTCGCACGCTACGTGAATCAGACGGCCAGCCACAGACGCGTTCAAATCTGGTTGTCACAGCGGTCGGTGTGGGGCTCGGTGCCAGAGCTGGCGCCGCCACTGAGCTGGTGAGACGCAGCCGTGGCACCGACCACTCTAGCCCAGCTCACTTGGAGCCATCGTGGGATCTGGCGGCAGCTTCCGGGAAGCTGGTGAGACGCCGCCGCGGCACTGACCACTCTAGCCCAGCTCACTTGGAGCCATTGTGGGGTCTGGCGGCAACTTCCAGGAAGCTGGTAAAACGCAGCCGCGACACTGACCACTCTAGCCCAGCTCACCTGGAGCCATTGTGGGATCTGGCGGCAGCTTCCGGGAAGCTGATGAGACGCAGCCGCGGCGCTGACCACTCTAGTCCAGCTCACTTGGAGCTATTGTGGGATCTGGCGGCAGCTTCCGGGAAACTGGTGAGACGCAGCCGCGGCGCTGACCGCTCTAGCCCAGCTCACTTGGAGCCATTGTGGGGTCTGGCGGCAGCTTCCGGGAAGCTGGTGAGACGCCGCCGCGGCACTGACCACTCTAGCCCAGCTCACCTGGAGCCATTGTGGGGTCTGGCGGCAGCTTCCAGGAAGCTGGTAAAACGCAGCCGCGGCACTGACGAGTCTAGCCCAGCTCACCTGGAGCCATTGTGGGGTCTGGCAGCAGCTTCCAGGAAGCTGGTAAAACGCAGCCGCGGCACTGACGAATCTAGCCCAGCTCACTTGAAGCCATTATGGGGTCTGGCGGCAGTTTCCGGGAACCCGCAACGGGCACGCGTGCCGTTAGCCGTCCATATCGGGCTCGGTCTCAGTTCCAATTCCTGCAGCTTTCAGGCGCCAGAGTCAAACTGGGGGTGCTTCGTTCTTAGAACCATTCAGGCTCAGGCTGCCCGGCAGGCGGCCTTTGGAGAACAGAAGACATAATAAGGGAGGTGGCTATCGTAAGGAACGCTCGTCGAGGCCTCCACGTGGAACACGTTTGACTAATTCACTACGCAGTTATTCAATCCACTCTTCTGGGTATTCAGGACGGGGTAGTTTCCACAAATGTGTTGAATGACAGCCCTCATCAATAACTGTAGGCGCTCATGCGTGTCTGTCTCTTATGACGCTTTCTGCACACGGGATGGTAGGGTTGGACAGTCGATTTGCTCAAATGGGATCGCACTATTCTGTTCTGATTATACGTCCACAATTTCTAGGCATGTTTTGGGCGCATCAGCATGCTTTGTAAAGTCTTGTTTTTAAAAAAGTGAACCGGCGACATAATCAGGAAATTGTAGAGATTAGGATCCCTATGGAATCATTCCAAGCCTGCTGTGCCCGAATGAATATCGAAATACTCATGTCAAAACGCATATTTCGATAAAATGCCCATACTGCAAGCCTTCGGCCTTTCGACAGCAAGCTGTTTCGTATCGCTGGCACAAGCAGCCTTTGTGTAATAAAGGACATGGAGCCATGGGTAGAGAGTGCATCGTAAAAGATTTGGTGGTCGCCACACAAATTTTCATTGAAAGTAAAACTAGCTCAATATTTTCCATTGCAAAGACCCGTATCATGGTCGCTGCTCCACTACCCTCTCCCAAAGTTTTCTATTGGTTTATCAAACTTGATTAATCTGCTAGTCAAAGCAAACTGAATGTTGATTCAGCAAAAGACCGTCATATTTTTGAACCGATTCACCAAAAGGCTATTTTTCGTGCAGGTTTTTCACTTCGCTGGAGCGGAATGTGCAACGGAGGAAGGACATGCCAGTAAGAATACGTCGCCCAGATGGAAATGCCCCGTCGTAAATACTCAAACGTCGTGCTTATAGGGAAAGTATAGGAATAGAGCAATCAAAGTTTATCCACGATGGGAATGACGTAATGCTCCGAGGCTTACCAAAACCACACAATGCGTACAAAGTCCTTCTGAAATGTGGACACACTGGCATGTTAGCTAGCTTTGTCGCAATCAACAAGCCTAAAGATGCTCTCTAATCACTCCCGACACGGAGTGCTCATACGTTCGTCGAAAAACATTGTGACATGCTTTGCCAGCCCACAAAGCTGGAAATCAGAGCCAAGTTGTGAAACATTAGCATGATGTGTATTACGCTTTTCGCAGGTGCGGAATAAGTCACATGAGGAAAAGCTTCATGTCACCCAAACAGTTAAGAGTTATTACGAAGCAAAGGGAAGACAAATGTGTGCCTGCCTAGCCTAAGGTAAAAAATAGACGCCTGCATAAGCCATAATGACGGCGTCAAGCGCTCCGATGCTTTTAAGATCATGGTCTCTCTATAACATTAGTAATACTTCTGCAGCATGATATGCTACCAGTGTCATTTATCCTAAAATTATTTGGGTTTCGATAACCTTTTCTGTTAAGCCAAAATGTGTCTATTTCCTAGCGTTTATACCACGACACATCTCACCATTCTCAGCCGTTCTACCGCCTTCCATAGCACTGCAGGAAAGAATCACCCGCTATGATGTGGATTGCAAGTTTGCTTCAAACTCGAAACTCAAATGGCCTGAAAAAGACTCGAGCATGTTTAAATTTGTCATCGAAATTTCGAAAAAATACCCTAAAACCCCCACTTCTAAACCGATCGCGTCGGTTTTTGGCAACTGTGCTCAACGCTTTTGACAATGGCACGCTTCTAACTCAGCCAAAAAAAGGAGCAGCCATTGGTGCTAGCCTGCGTAGGTATCCAAGTTATATTTTTGGGTCTGAAACAAGTCATAGATATCTCCCTAGGCAGTCATGGTACCGCACAAAAAACGCAACTTTTTGCGAAATGTCAGACGATCAGCAGCGCTACGTCAGCGGTAAGCATGCGGGCGGGGCGTCTCTCAACCATACAGTACGTTCACATTAATGTGGTACCCAGGTATTGTGGCAGAGCAGATGAAGTAGTCTGCGTCGCATTGAGGCACCGCTGGGTGGATTGCGGTCGATAGAAACCACCGGGTGTGTGGCTGCTGTTAGTCCTCTTTGAACTGTCTGACGGAGCGATGTCTGGGGACGTGACGTGCACATTGTGGATACCAGCTCGTCTCGCCGATATGATGTGCAGACGCGACGCACTCAGCGTATATTAGTTGAATCTGTCTGGGTAGGTCACCCAATGCCCAGGAGACATGAACTCAGGAAGTGAAAAGGTCAAAGGCCAGATGTGAGCAGCATCACCTGCAAATTCATGCAGTTAATACGGCCCGTCAGAAAAATGTGTCGTGATGGTTTTTTTGATCCATCTGCAGTTGCCAGCTTGTGCGACGCATGGCGGACACGCTCTTACAGCGTCTGCACCGACAGTGATTTTACACCGCACATGCACTTTACACATAATATGCTTCCATATGGGCGAGCCTTTGGTGGTGTTTCCACATGGACAAGTCTTAAGTACGGGAGAAATTATCCACCATTTTAGTGAGCAGTTGGCAGAGAAAAGCAGCGTGGACCTGCGTCGCGATGCTGAGCGGTATCAGTATGGTTCGGGGCGTCTGGTGTGTCAGCACGTCACGCGAAACTTCCGGCTCGGCAGGTAAAACCGCCACTATTTCGCCGAACGGGATATTGAAAATGCGCGATTGAATGCGGTCGAGGACTTCGGTTCTTAACCTTCGCCCTGATACAGATAGAGAGGGGGGAGGGGGGCGAGGGGACGATGCGACCCCTCCCTAAGGATTTTTGAGGATACCTTTCCAGCATGCCATGCAATCGCACCCAAATTTTCAGTAGTCTGTGTGGGACAATCATTACACGTGTTTGACCCAAAAACTTGTTCCTAGCTGTTCTGATTTAGGATCAGCGGCGCTTTTTGACGAACACTGCACGGCGATCTCTGGCTAGCGTAGGCGGCTGGCGGAAACCGACGATGCCGCGGAGCGCCCGCGACGTGCCGACATTGTTCCACTGATAGCGTCATATCTCATATATATTTTTCACAAGACAATAAATACACATCAATGTACTCAAAATTGAACAAAATGGCGGATTTTGAAGGGAAGGTTTCACCTTTGCATGGGATTTTGAACTGAAATAGCCATCTTGAGGACCTTCTATGCAGTTCACGGGCATGCTCCTTTTAAGACCCAAAACTCGTCAGTCTGTGAGTCATACGCCTGCAAAAGTGCGAGAAGGTTTATTGGGAGATTGCTTTAAAGTCACCTTGGCATTGATGTCTTCATAGAAACGTCGTAGGTTCGCCATTATACTACAGGCTGCTTTCTGCCTATGGTCAAAACAGCATGACCGCTGATTCCTTCACAAGAGTGATGATGAGGCACGTATGATACAATCCGCGGAAGGTGATTGGCTGTTTGTACAGATGTCGCTACTGAATGCGTGTCACGAACGTGTGAGCACTCGGGTTGTGCGGCACTCGTCGCCAATGGGGGATTTGATTTATTTCTAGACTTTAGGTCATTGTTGTCAAAAGAGAACGCCACTGTCTGCAAAAGAGCACAACACCGAGAAAGGAAAAGCACTCTCCCAAATATTATAAAAAGGAAGACACGACGGCAAAATCTGAATTTTTCTCCTTCTGGTGTTTTGTCTTCTTTTACTGACGTATTTCTTGCAGACAACCCGGTTGGAGCCTTGTGTACCGGAGCAAAGAGCCTTGCACGGGTTTATGGGTTAGCAAGGCTTTATGAAATGGCGGGCATCAGCGGAAACGCTTTTCATTACCATAATGTGGTACATATAGGTACAACAAGATGCTAGAAGTATTCACGAATGTCTAGTGCATCTACTTATGCCAATATTGCATGGTTTGCACACTACATTTAGTTGGATCAGTGTTTTTGGAAAATCGAAAAGCGAGGCCTCCGCCGGCAATACGCGAATTTGGAGCAAACTCCTGTGGCGTCGCCCTTGACGTCACCCTTTGGAGCAAACTCCTGTGGCGTCGCCCTTGACGTCACCCTTTGGAGCAAACTCCTGTGGCGTCGCCCTTGACGTCACCCTTTGGAGCAAACTCCTGTGGCGTCGCCCTTGACGTCACCCTTTGGAGCAAACTCCCGTGGCGTCGCCCTTGACGTCACCCTTTGTAACGTTTTTTAATCAAAGCACATACCGAAAAGAATCGCCTAGGGGCCCATCCCTTTAAATATTGCGCTTATGGCCCTCAGTAAATCCATTGCGTACTATTCCCCCTCTCTTTTGTCTAGAACAGGTCGGTAAGCGTTGCTAGTCGTTTCGTGACGGTGACTTGCTGCGTCCGCACCGATCCTTGAAAGAGAATGCTTCCCATTTGTATGGGGGTTTTGAACTCAGGTAGCCATTCTGAAGGTCATTTAATGCAGTTTACAGTTCCCAGTCCAAACAGTCGTTGGGTATTCGAACATGCGGACTTAACGGGTCCAACGGATCCAACCAATGCAACCAACCAATCTTCACCGCCGTAAGATGGTTTGTTCGTATACAGCCGCTGGCGACTGATGGCGTAGGCGTGAGAGACCACTTCTCATTCATCTGGCCGGCCAGTGGACAGTCCCGGAGCCTCCAGGTGTATGTGGGATTTATCTGACTGGCCGGTGAACAGCCCCGGAGCCTCCAGGTATATGTAGGATTTATCTGACTGGCCGGTGGACAGCCCCGGAGCCTCCAGGTGTATGTAGCTGTCCAGTTATGTGCTGGTTCCCTCCAGCTGCAAAGAAGCAGACTAAAGGGGATGAAGGCCATTGCATAAGATGTCACACCATGCGGCCAAACCTACCGCGGACTGGCTCAGCAGACCCCTCAAGCCGACCGCAGACTGGCTCAGCAGACCCCTCAAACCGACCGCACACTGGCTCACCGGACCCCTCAGAGTGATCACAGACTGGTTCATCAGACCCCTCAAAGGGACCGCAGACTGGATCACCTCAGCCCCCAGAGAAAAAAAATGGTTAGTCAGTGCTTTGGTGCAAGTGGTTTTTTTTCAAGCGGTCCAGCACATATGCAATCTCTAAATTCCAAGAAAATTGTTCAGAAAAGCCAGACAAAGACCGCTTCCGTGCTGAACACAACAGCCGTCAAAAACTGAAGACAATCCCAGCAGCGACATGCGAAACTGGGTTTCATCAAAGTGCGCCGCGCGTGCATAACTACGCACGGGAAAGGGGCGAACATCCCGGATATGGCGTCACTGGAAGGCCGCTCCAATGCCGCGAACGCGCTTAGTACTGGTCGTAATTTCGCACCGTAAGAGAGGCTTACAAAGTGTCCGCTTGTCCAGAGCAGGAGAATGTGTGCAAAAATACTGTTTTAGTGAGGAACTTCTGAATCGCTTCACGTTTATCACGAAATCTTGACTACTTTGGGTTCAGTTTGTTCAGTTTGGAGAATCTTTGCACGTGATCTGAAAGCTTCAAGTTCTTGCCATGCCATGTCATTGGCCTTGGTCACACGTACTCGTTCTCTACAGTACAATAGTGTGGGAAATAGGAGCTCCGAGGACGCGCATGGCTTGGTGTTCACCAATGCTCTTCGGAAGCTCGGAATAAGTGAAGTGGCTGTGTTATGGATGCTACGAACGCTGCCGACATCTAACAGCATTCGAGTTCAAGGTAACATCAGATTAAATCTATCTTAAAAATTACGTCGAATCATCCCTAGCCATCCGTCGTTTCGTGCGCAGAAGAGATGTAAAAAGTGCAGAGATGACCTCGCGTGCCGCTTTGGTGGTAAATGGTGGTATGTTTTTTGTCCCATGTCACCTTAGCTAGGGGACTCCGCAAAACTGGAATGGGCAAAATTCTTTTCTGACGTCGCTCGATTCATTCGGACGAGACATCCGCTGGAGAGGAGGTGAAACTATCTAAATAAAAACCGCAGGCAAAGTTCGTGTCTTCCATCAGTCTTAAGCGTTTGCTCCAGCACATGGTTGCGCAGTAGGCAGTGACAAAACAGGCGCTGCTGACGAATGCTAAGGGGATTGGGCTCGAAGAAATACGATGTGGTACATGAGCAGGAAGTTGCATCACTCATCCTAACGCTACATTGTCTTTCCTCCTCTTACTCGAAGCTCGGAGTTTACGCTTTCATATTTATGCGAAATATTGTCGTCAGCGCGACCCCAGTGTTAGGGCCTGATACTCCAAGGATGCAGCAGTTTTGCCGCACGTGCCTCGGTCAAAGTATCATGACTCGGTGAACTGCAGCCGTTACGCAAATGCTCAGTTTACTGTTCGTAATGAGTGCTTGGAAAGTTGTGTTCAAGAATTCGTTTTTCCTTTTCATTCTGTGAACCATGGTGTTGGAATACTGCTTTTGCTCAATCCACATAAAACGAAACATTGTTTTACAAAGTCAACGACCAATTAAGTCAGAGCTGATGTGCGGCGTTTTTGTGGGGGGGGGGGGGGGAAGGGCAGGCGAGTATTCGTGCGCATGATTGGATTCTATGTATTTGGAGTTTTGTTTTAAATGTTCGAGTGTCTTAACCAAAATTGTAATATGCGACTCATCCGAATATTTGGTCTAATATTCTGACATCTCATCTGGAACAGGCAGCATTAATCGACGTCTTACAATGTGCACAGTAAATCCGATAAAACACCAATTGGGGGAAGACGACCTGGGATCTACTGTCTTGAAGCATTCTATACGCTTTTTGACTGGCCACTATTTCCAGGGTCTGTAGGGACGTATAATTCACTGATGGAAGTGTTTCCTAAGTCCCAGGTCATGCCGGGTGGTCGGAAAAGAGCGAACCATGTTTCTGGAGAACAACCGCTGAATAGCGCGTAATTTTTGGATGGCAATATGTTGTCCAAACTCCAGCAGATTTTCACTACATAATTCACCCTTCTTTTTCAAGTTCCAGCATGCTGAAATGAGTCTGTTTGGAGCGGCACTCCCCTATGCTCATGAATCAAATGTTGTTTTGTTCAGGCATCCCTTTGGGCAGGGCATGATTTTCTCGACACCTTAAACCGTGATTGAAATCATGAAACCGTGATTTTGTCGGGAAAACATGAATGCGCTTACATTTTGAGCACATTTTCTTTGCTGAAGCTCAACAGTGATCTTTCTCTTCAGCCTGAAGGTCTAGACAGTTTCACAATTTGTGAAGAGCATGCATATGTCACTGCACTCTAAGCACTTTATCAACAATGGAAGTGCACCTACGGTATTTGTTTCATTAAATTATGACTTTGCATAACACGGTTACCTTCCAGCAATCTTCTACTTCTCTGAGCAACTCTGAGAACCATTCAACATCGGGAAGTCCTGAAGCGATGTAATGCTTCACAAAACAAGCCTTTCTAACTACTCTGATGGCAAACTATAAATTCAACTGAGACAAAACTGAAATAGACCAAGACAAACGCGGACAAATATTACAGGCTGGGGATCATCCCCGAGTAAAATCTCGTGCCACATACGATCTGTTAAGAATCAAATCATCATGTACTTAGTGGGGCATCACACCGACCACTAGGTACATAATAGGTTGGTGGCAATACTTTAAACAAGCAAGCCAGAGTTACGAGGGAATATAAAGTAGTCATAAGAGCTTCGATTCATTATGCGCTTCTCAAATTTATGTGGGGTTAAAACAATTTTTTTAGTGTAATGGTGACTTTCTCTGCCAAATATGCATGAGATCTAGACACCTCACCACAAACCAGGCAAGAAAGGCTGGCGAAGTCCTGAATATGAACGCAAATATTGACATCGTTATGAAATGGACTTTAATTCGTGTGTTTACAATCATCACGGCTATTATTTCCAAGCAGACGGTGAGCTTATATGATCTTTCAGATGTTAACTTGCTGAATTGCGTAGATTTATAGCTACTACAGCATAAGCAATGGAAACACGTAGAGCGAATGCATGAAATAATTGCTAGTCTGATAGGGTGAGATGTTCTTCGGCTGTTGAGGTGTGCACAGACATGAATATGCAGGACGGCACAAGTGTATCGCAGAGAGGGCAAACAAATAGAGCGCCTAAAGCCACTTCTAATCGCCATTCTACTAAAAACTGTTCTGATTTAAAAAAGGCAGATTTAGTTTGATAACATGTGAAAACAGGTTTCACCATCAGTGACACCGAAGCCCCTTATTCGGCTCTGTGGCGAACTTTTGTTACCAATAAAAGTGTAACATCATTGAGATACTCGTTTACATCAGAGATGAAGTCTCGCGTGCTGGAGTGAATGCCATTTTTTACAGACTTTTGTCCACGCTGAAGACAGCTTATGCAGTGAAGCATTTGGTAAGTACATCTCATTGATCCTCGTGTTGCGCGTTGCTATTTGTCTAATACCCGATGCCAGCAAGCAAATACATTCATCTGGGTAATTTTCTCCTTGCTTTACGTAGTGTTTGCATGCCAGTATTACCATAACATTTGTTAAGCATGTTCGTTGAGTGTCAAGAATGGCTAATGGTGTGAAGCTGGTAATGGCGGTGCCATTTACGCGTTTATATAGCATAATGAATCAAGCTCCAAGAAAGGTTTTATGATTAGAGGACGCTCATCACCACATGCCTCAGAGCTCACCGGAGCTAGAAATAGGCATGTGTGTGCACGTACGGCACCAAAAAAAAAACAGAAAAAACGGGACACCTCTTTCGCCGCCAGTTCCCTGTCCCCGAGAGGAGGGATTTCAGTTCTTCAACAAGACCTGCTACGCTATGATCCGCGACACGCTACCGTTCGGAGCCGGCGACGCCTATTTCAAGTGCCAGACGGGCATGCACTTGGCGTTCAACAAGCCGGACATGATCTCGCACTACCTAAGAATGGAGCGGCGGCGTGGCCTGGACGGTCGGATGAGCCTGGCTCGGGTGACGAGCGCCGGCACCCTCCACACCCTGGCCAGACTACAGCGCCAGGTGGTGCACGAGCCCTCCGAGCGCTCCCTGGTCGGCCTGGCCTGCAGGTTGGAGTCATGGACTGAGCACAAAGTGGGTCCCGTCGAGAACTTAAGAACTGGCCAGGAGTCCTGCTTACGTTCCTTCGAGAACTTACGCTCACTTGGAGCGAAACGGACGCCATGTTTGGGATGGAAACACCAGAATCGCACAGACCCACACAGACACACGCAATGCCAGATGTAAGGGGTGAGGATAGTGCGGTTAATCTGCACTTTTGGGAAGTCAGATGTATCGGGTAAGATTCCATGCTGTATCTGCCCTTCCTGCCAGGGTGAAAGGCAGGCGACACCAAGCATACTCAGCTGCAGAATAGGTCAGAGGGCCCCAATAACAGCAATACGAGGTACGTAGTTAGAGTTAGTGCAGAAACTAAGTGAGTTACACCTCCATACGCACTGACTAATTATGCACCCAAAGTTCCAGCGATATCCTTTTTACAAAATCCTGCAGCTCTACTATTCACACGCTTCACTGCAGTACTCCTGACCCGCCAGTCGTCGTCAGATTCTGACGACATTGTTGATCGCGGTCTGGTTTCGTTTTTCAGGCCATGCGTAAATATGTCAACCATTCTCAATCAAACCGAAAAAGAATCCACTTGAGCCGCTCATGGCAGGCTCTCGATTGGTGTCGTCGCTGGGGGCCGCCGCGCCCAAACGACGATGGAGACTCAGCCCCATAGACTCCGCCAGGTCACTCCCGCCCCTTACTGTAGTCGTCGCCGTCTAAGGTCACCGCTCCGAATGCCTGCCTGACCTGGGCTGCTCGCTCCGTTCCGTTCCGTTTCGTTCCAGCGACGCCTGTGGCACGCCGGCCGGCTGGATATTTGCGGGGAGCGTCGCCCAACCGGCCGGCGGACTGGAGTGCTCTACCTCGCACTTCTGCGACTGGCTGCGGGGTGCCGAGTCGGCCTGGGCCAAACCGCCTCGCGCCAGCGCCAGCGCTCCGCCGCTCAGCAACCGGCTGGCGGTACTGCGCGGTCGCCTGCCGAAGATACAACAGGCCGGTCTGATAGACGCTCCGCAGACGCTGGACCTGCACAGCGTGGCCTGCGAGATACCGTACCGCACCACCGACCAGGGCGTCCGGCAGCTCATGACCCTTGGCATCGGTTAGTGGGGCGTCAGCGAGATGAGGACGGACGGACGGGGGGGGGGGGATAGGGGCAAAGGATGGCAGACGGAAGGGTAGGGAGGCAAGCGGGGGTACGGATGGGTAGCCAAGGCAGGGGATAGCGGAAGCCCAGTGGTGCAGGGGGCCTGTTGGTTAGGGGTCTCGGTTCTCACATTGGGCACCAGGCCTAGCCTGTTGGTTAGGGGCCTCGGTTCTCACTTGGGGCACCAGGTTTCTAATCCCGGTCCCACCACGGCTTCTGTGGGCGCTAACATGACCACCGTAGTCACTGGCGCCCCATTCATGGGTTCTGCACCACGTGCGCCAAGTTCTCTAAAAAGGGCCAGGGGAGACGGGAAACAGAACTGGTGAAGAACAGAACTGGAAGCCATGAAATGGGAGAATGTGGAAAATCAAGAGTATGAGGACTTGGAACACGCTGGGAGAAGAACACGAAAGCCGCGAGAAGATGAAGGCTGAGGAGGAAGTGGAGCCAAGCGACAACAACCATAATACTGGCACAGCCGGTTGGACGGCTGGTGAACACACTAGTGCTCGTCGACAGAACCAAATGCTTATCGCGCCGCTGGCACATTATGTTTCGCTCGTGCCACCATAATGTCACTTGTTACGTCGCCTGGTAATATGGGTTCAACTCGAGCATTAAGACCATCGTATATTTTCCGTTGTTGTTCAGCTTTAATGGTTTCCGTTTGTGACGGTAATGGGCGTCCAGGCCGACATTCGTCGCCACCCCTACGTAATTGCTCCCTTGTCAGTCGTTCCATGACCTAAGAGCATGTGCTGACTGCTGACAGCAGCCTATGCCGAAATAATGGGCACAAATACCGCTGAACCTAGCATAGTGCGTCGTGAACCGACCCGGTCTGACCTGTTGGCAACGAAAGTCGGCCACAAAGGTCGGCCGGCTGTTGCACATCCCAACGGTGCCTGACCTCAGTGAACCTGACCTGGCTTGACCTGACCGACTCTACATTTCCGGGTATCTTGTGCAGCGACAGAGGCCGTACTGTTGCTTCACGTACAGGCGGTGTCAGACCTGAGTGAGAGCCTGACCTGACCAGACCTGACCTGAGCGGTCACATCCGGCAGCGACCGAAGCCGACCTGCTGCTGCACGCGCAGACGGTGCGCGGTCTGTCGGCGGGCGCCACGGGCGCCGTGCCGACCAGCGTCGAGCTAAGCTGGCGGCCGCCGCGCTGCGCCGTCACCGGCTACTCGGTAGGCCAGCTGAGCGTGACCGCTGGCGGCAGCGAGAGCCGCTCGGCAGTGGAGGCCGAGCCCACCTGCACGCCCGACGCCGGCTGCCGGCTTCAGGTCAGGGCCGTGCTGCTGCGAACAGCAACGCTCGTCGTACCTTGTTGAGTTCGCTACAAAGGCAGGGCGCAGTCAGATTGTGTGAGCAAAAAAAAAAAAAACAGGTTCGAAACGTCAATAGATGTTACAGAGCCTGGTGTCCCAGCCGTGTTGCCCAAGCTAAATTCCTCATGGTCCCAGCCAGAGCCACTTGGCCTTCTGTTTTGCTCGTTAAAAAACGTAGCTTTCCGTACGCGAGAAAAAAGACTAGCTACGGCACAAACAGAACGTATTAGTTTCTACCGCCGTTTCCACCAGAGTGGTTATAGCTCCACCACGCCACTTACGCGTAGCGTTTGAATGCAGTGATTGGTCACTACCGTTTTTGTTCCATACCAATTCTTATAATTTTCGTAGGTAGCTCAGGGGCTCGACCCAGCACCCTTTTGACACACCTATGCATTCGCAAGCACTGCTCACAACGTCGGAAATTTTTGGCAACAAAAAAATGTCTTTAAAAGCTATTTTCAAATGTTTTCAAGTCACCTGCATCGTAACAGTTTGATCTGCAATGGTTTCCTTGCGACATTGCATAATCACCAGTTTCATCTCTCCATTTGATTAGCATTGGAAGCTTTAAATTTTAAATTGGCCCTAAGCTGCGCAGCAGGGCTCCAGTCCCATCTTTGGGTGTCCGGGTGTCCCAGCAGCAGGGCTCCGGTCCCAACTTTGGGTGTCCGGGCGTCCCAGCAGCAGGGCTCCGGTCCCACCTTTGGGTGTCCGGGCGCCCCAGCAGCAGGGCTCCGGTCCCAACTTTGGGCGTCCGGGCGCCCCAGCAGCAGGGCTCCGGTCCCAACTTTAGGCGTCCGGGCGCCTCAGCAGCAGGGCTCCGGTCCCAACTTTGAGCGTCCGGGTGCCCCAGCAGCACGCCACTCGTACGGTTTGACGGCGAGATGGCGACCAGCCGCAGCGGCGACGGCGGCAGTTGGTGCAGGCAGCAGCAGGAGGACGCAGGCCGTGGCGCGGTTTATGTTATGATGTCCAATCTAACGGTCAGCCAAGGCGGACAGGGACCTGAAACCGACAGCACAGTACAGGTGGATGAATGTACCAATGTCTTTCATGCCAATGATTTGCTATTTGAATAGAATACCACTCAACACTGTCCGATCCATGCGTAATTCGATAATCGACCACGAGGTAGGCTGCGCGAATGTTGCCCCTTTCGAAAGCACTTTCTAATAGGGCATCCTGTAACCCAAACCAAGGGAGATTGGGTCTCAGAAGTAAAAGAGTCGTGAAGTACAGCTTAATGTTACCAGCATCCATCTAAATACTGCCGTTTTAGAAAATACGTCGTCCACGATAAAATTCGTCGTAACCAACAGAAAACCCAATCAATCAAAACTCATCCAGGCCGCCTGCCAAAAATGATAAGTGTGGTCAGATCCACTGCCAGTTAATGATGCAAGCCATGCTGTTTGTAAATAAGGGCGTGACTTTACCTCGATAAAACTCTGCATATTTCAAACACAACAAAAAAGCGTACATTACAGTGAAGCAATATGACCGATTTAGGTGGGTCCCCAATGACAACTATTCACGCGGGCTTTGCTATAATCTGCATGGTGATTCGACTCACCCCCGTTATCCTTTCCATTGTTTCCCGCCGCTGAAGGCGACTTACCCGGTTTGCAATGCTACCGCCATGAACGATTCGACACATTATTCTCACCACAAACTGTTATATACTGCCCAGATATGTCGGGACATATCAGGATATAAGGAAGTTTACAATGGTTGATTTAATAATATGTGAACTGGCATATGACGAGATGGATGGATAGCGTCTGCACTGTCCAAAGCGCAGACGCTTTCTATAATGAACAGATATTTGACGTGCCTGATGAATTACCCTAGATATTGTACCATGGTTTAGAATACTAGATTGTCGCGAGCTGGATCATTTTACCGGGACACAATTTCATCAACACTAGCCAATGAGCAGATGCCATGAGTTGTGCGTTGGAGATCAAATGGCCGCAATCCCCACAACCAATTCATGCCCAATATAGCCTCGCTGTCAATGCATCAATCGAGGAAGCTATAATGCGCGTATTGTTTCCACTTCGAAGTCTGGGTATGACGAACCGTTGCAGGTAGATGATTGTTCAGGTATGTGCTGGAAAGGTACGAAAGCTCCAATGTCACTTGGAAGCTCTTATGTGGTTTTCGCGCGTTGCAGCGGTGTTCCATGTTTTATTTGGGTTCCATTACAAAAATACATGCATCCTGATACTGTGGAGATGATAAAGCAGGAAATAGAAGCTTTCGTAATGCAGTTGTCAATCATGCAGCTGAACCCTTACCCTGATGGGAGGGTTGATGCAACCCCCTAATGGGTTTTAAAATATATCTTCAGCATCTTGCGCAATAGCGCACCAAATTTGACTGATCCATAGGGCATCCATGACACGCGTTTTGGCAAAAAAACCTGTTTCTACCCTTTCTGGTCTTGGAGCAGCGGCGGTTCATAAAGAACACTGCACGGCGATTTACGGCCTGAGCGGGCGGGCGGGTGGGCGGCAACCGACGGTGCCCCAGAATGTGCGTGGTGGGCCGCAACACGCTCTCTCGAAAGATTCGACCCGCCATAACGGGGTTAATTATTACAATAACAGCCCACAAAGTAGCAACAAACGCGAGGTCTTGTTTGAACCAAACCACTGGTGTTTTTCTTTAAGCTCTACCTTCATTAGTTTGTAAACCCAAAGGGTTCTTGTCCCCCCTTTTATCAATACGCGTTATAAAAAACGGCGAATCAGGGCGAGGTTTAATCTTGCCATTTTCTTCCTGGTGGTGTGCATGGGGGTGCGGGTCGTGTCCCAACTGTCTGCCTCTGTTGTTTCCAGCTGCATCTGCCCTCCTGCTCGCTGGTGTACGTGGAGGTAGCAGCCGTGATAGGTGGCGAACAAGCCGCCCCCGAAGTCGTCCAGTGGCGGGCACCACCGCCCTCAGGTCGGCACCCGGCCATGCCGTTTGTATCTGTGTGTGCTTGACATGACGACTAGCAGCCCCACTTCATACGGGGCGCGTGCTCCCGCGGGGACGCGCAAAAGGGCCGTCAGCACCAGGGGCAGTGCAAGGCCCTCAATGTTGATGGCACCTGGAGTCATTTTCAGTAATATCTTTCCAGCCAACGTCCATTTTGTCAATGCTGAATACTCAGAAAGTATGATGTATATATATATATATATATATATATATATACAAACACACACACATTTATATATATATATATATATATATATATATATATATATATATATACATTGACCGTAAAAAGTGACGCCTTACGTTCGTGTACATTTGTGCGAAACCTTGACCGTCTTACAAAGCCACTATTCTAGTTTTCTGCATGTACCATGGGCAGGATCGAGGTCGATATTTTCTGGTGGGGACGGAAGGTGGAGCCCGGTGAGAAGCATGACGCAGGTTCTAAATTTCTGTTAGAAGCCATCCATGGAGACAAACGATAAAATCCGGGTATAGGATGGGACGGGCACCCCCTCCCGTCCCCCTCGGTCGCACCGCTGGTACTAAGAACAAACAGAAACAAACAGTCAAATACATGCTTTGCGTTCTGCAAAACCCTGCCGGCCTTCCTGTCATTCAGTGTGTTTCTCATTTTAGAATGTCGTTCGCCAAGCGTACGCTGAGTGGTTGAGCGTGTTTTCCATCAGCAGATCCGCCCGGTCCCATTCGGTTCTACCTGTCTGAGATCAGCGGCTCGGTAGTGGCCATGACCTGGGAGAGCCCGGCGGGCGAGGGGCCGTGCCAGCCCTACCACGAAGTCACCATCCAGGGACACGGCAAAGTTACACTGGAGCCGGGCGTGTCCCAGCTGAGGGTGGACCTAGGCGGCTACTGCACACACTTCAGCGCCTCCATCAGGGCTACCATCATGGGACGAGCCAGCGGCACCCAAGGACCCGTAGCTGGAGTCACTGGTCCCGAAGGTTGGTGCTAGAATAGTTGCCTCCGTTGCCTCCAGCGTCCCGCAGAGGGCTTAGATGGGATTGCTTTTCATATGGTTCGGCTTGTTGTTCGAATGCGCTGAGCAGGTGTGTGTGTGTGTGTGTGTGTGTGTGTGTGTGTGTGTGTGTGTGTGTGTGTGTGTGTGTGTGTGTGTGTGTGTGTGTGTGTGTGTGTGTGTGTGTGTGTGTGTGTGTGTGTGTGTGTGTGTGTGTGTGTGTGTGTGTGTGTGTGTGTGTGTGTGTGTGTGTGTGTGTGTGTGTGTGTGTGTGTGTGTGTGTGTGTGTGTGTGTGTGTGTGTGTGTGTGTGTGTGTGTGTGTGTGTGTGTGTGCATGTGGGGGATGGGCTGGGGTAGGGGTAGTTAGAACAGCATTGGTGTACGGTCTTCCCGTGGTCTGTGCTACATGTGCAATCCTGAATGTTTAAGCAGCGTAATCTCGGCTTTGAAGCCTTTGTAGCAAGCGCTCCGAAAGGCCAGGCCAATAATAAATATGGAACTGGGTCTGGAACTGGGACCACGTCTGTGCGATACGCGGATGTGCCGATGGAAGAAGGCTCGTGGCCTCGCGCCAATGTGCATGATAAACGGCCGGCCCACCCTGGGTCGGCCGCCGCGGCCGGTCGATAGAGGACACCAAAACGCTGACGCGACGCGGCCGACACCTGGTGTTTACGAGGGTGTCGCTGACCTTGACGAGCGTCCGTCTGCTGAGATACGTATCGTCCATAACGATATTTTCAAACGGAGCCCTGACACGGACGCTTTGATTTGCGTCAACGGCTGCCTGGTGCCGATTAAAAAGTCGCGAGATCAGCATACAGTTGAATTTGAGACATTTGATTTTCAACGGGTACCATTTTTTTCATAGTATCATAGGAAGAATGTCATTGTAGCACATCAAGCGTTATGTGGCGACCCCACTCAATTCAAACCCAAATCAATTGGCATTGAGATCTTCCAGAAGTCGCCTCACTCAAAGCATGTCAGTGTCGGTAGAGCTGTGTCCCGTGCCATGACGCGCCGGCCAGCTCGGCGCGGAACGGAACAGCGCTCCGGGCAGGTGGAGCGACCCTGCCGCGCGTGTTATTGCACAGACGACTTCCTAGCGGCGTGCAGTGATGCAGTCCATTTTCCTGCTTCAGCGCCGGACAGCGTCGAGGTGAGGGACACGGGCATGCGGTGGTCGCTGCTGCACTGGTCGCGTCTTGCTGCCTCCTCCAGCCCGTGTGGCTCAGCCGGCTTCCGCGTTGTCTGCACGCCGCCGCCGCTCTCCGGCCGGCCGCCAGTGATGGTGACGTCAGCCGTGCGTCAGCTGAACGTAACTGGGCTGGCGCCGGGCACCAGGTGGGCGTGTCGACTGCTACCGACTCTCATTGGATAGCGGGCCTTTACTGGCTCGGGCCGCCGGAGGCTTCAGCCTAGTGCAGTGTTTATGTTGAGAGATGATTGGTCTTGAAGGTAACATGTAGCCCGAATGGAAAGGGTAGCCATGTGGTGACTGCGGTGACTGCGTCACGCGCAAATGTCACCTGGCGCTCAAAGTTTTACCGTCGTGTTCACTTCACGCCAAGTGTTGTGAGACAACGTCACTCAAAACTGACCAGCTCCTGCCGATGTGCTCGCGCCTGCACAAAATACACTGGCGGGCAGAGCACACAGCGCTTCGTGTCTTTTCAGCACCGAGACTTCCTCACTAAGCTAGCTTTTCCCGTCGAAATGACGATCACTGAAGGTCAACCAATGAGTACTTCGCGCAGCGCCGCCTGCCGAAGCGCCGTGGTCGGCGGGTCATGCTCTCGGTGCTCTCAGTGACCTCGGTAGCAGCCTGTGGCGCAGCGCCGCCTGCCGAAGCGCCGTGGTCAGCGGGTCATGCTCTCGGTGCTTGCGGCCCGTTTCCAGGTACAGCTGCGGCGTGTGTGTCTTGACCAGCCTGGCTGACACCGCTGGTAGAACCGTCTCGCTGGCCGTGGCGCCCTGTGGCCGCGCTCGCCTTGTGGAATTTGTCACCGACGAGACAAGTGAGTCACATTTCCCGGCGATACATTGACATTTAGCTGTACCATTGCATGGACTTTCCGCCCGGCACCGATTACTATATTACATTACATTGTGCATTCCTTGCATCTTGCATCAATATTCCATGTATCATATTCATCCAGTTTATTCTATGTGCCTACATGTATACAGTTCCATATATATATATATATTTATATATATATATATATATATATATATATATATATATATATGATATACACGTTACAATACACACACAATGTAATGTCATAAAGTAAAATGAATAAACAGATGACACGCATCGACGTGAATATATATATATATATATATATATATATATATATATATATATATATATATATATATATATATATATATATTCACGATGCGTGTCATCTGTTTATTCATTTTACTTTATGACATTACATTGTGTGTGTATTGTATCGTGTATACCAATATTCCATGTATCATATTCATTCAGTTTTATTAATCATTTTGCCGGGAACGACCAGGATGTTGGAACCAAAGTTATTTTCCAACCCAAAGAAATCCGGGCCTCATTTTTACGTCAACATCAGCTGTGAAACTTTGCGGATAAAAAACACATCAACATAATGAAATGACCACCGTCGCTTGCTCTCTTCCCTCTGGGCACATGCTACGGGCAAACCCGTCAGAATTATTACAGCTTACAAAAATGCGATACAAGTGAAAAAAATACCTAAGCCTATTCTAGACTCTCAAATTCTCAGTTCACTCAAGGATATCTCACAGATCTGGAAGTCTACTCCGCCTTAAGATCTGTACCAGATTCACACATTTCGAGGTCAATGAACTCTGACTCACAGCTCGTGAATAGCCATTCCCTCCATGGATCAGCATGGGCCACGAAACAGTTTACTTATGTGTGCGCCACACCCCTGATGCGCACGGATGCTTCTTTCCGCATGGTTGGCCACCTTTGGCTAGACTCGAACTCGCGTTCGGACTCATGATGTTTTGGGATGTTGACATATTGAAGCATGGCTGGACAATCAGAACCATGTATTTTCGCTATCCTTGTTCTTCGAGGCTCAGCTAGGGAGCTTTAAAACATGGGCGGCTCGCATCACCTTCCTGTGTGCCCCAAGAAGCTAGAAGCTACATATAACGACAAAATAAACGTGTATGTAGGTAATAAAATGCTGTAAATGTCGTAACATTTGAGAAGCAACAAGAAAGCACATCACGATGAATAGCATGCTTCTGTGAAAGTTGAAATGACATGTAGCGTTCGGTCAGCTCCATGGTTAGGTGGGAACATGTATACCACAAAACGCAAACTAGCCCAATGCCCGGCTTGCTCTTGACACTGAATGAAATCTAATTTGTTTCTCACGATTTTCACTTCACCCTCTTAAGCTACATGGAAGCGGGCTTCTTTGTTTTCCTTCCGGCGGAGCGGGCTGCAAAACGTACAACCTTATATCATCGGGATCTATTTATTAGTACGATGATGTGTTTGCAACCATCATAGCTTAAGCAGACATGCGTGTCTTTCCGCAGATCACACATAAGGCGCATTCTGGCAAATTTCTGGCATTCTGGGATGCTGGCATGTGGGGCAAATGTGCTTTGTTTGTGCGGTTTATCTGGACGCAGTGTCCTAGAATTGCCGACTTTGGGTGTAAAGCAACACCCTATGAGGGGGAATTTTTCACTCATTTTCCCCCTATTCTATGTGAATTTTTCACTACTGCCTGACGCTGTCCAATCGCACATGCCAAACACATTTCCCTTTCTGAAGTTTTCAGATGTCATCCAAAACCGAGCTCACTTAAAACCACCAAGCATAAACAAGGCTCCACAGAACCTGGACACCTATGGCTATGTCCTGCCTCACCTACATCTGAATCATGTCTATGTATGCACAGAGCAAGGGTGCCAGTTACCTCCAGGCCCAAGAATCCCAGCGACTCCAGCCGCTTGCCCGCATTAAGTTTGGTTTGTTTACAAAATGCATCACAATCTGCAGCTGAGCGCCAAATACAAGCTTTTCACGCATCCCCTATTTTTTTGGTCTCACCACCACACCACGAAAGCAGAGCCTGGCGCAAACACCAGCAAGGCCTGGTAGAGAATTTTACTCCATGTATTTCTTTTTTCCCCAGGAAACTTGAGCGCTAAATTGCATCACTCCCGAAATGCTGGAGTGAAAAGTTCAAGAAATGTCTTCCAAATTAAACTTACAAGACGAATATCACCATTTAAACATTTCTATTAACATATTTTTCGTCAAATCAGCTGATCACAAAATTTTGCGAGAAAAGTACCAGTCCTTATATTTATTTAGCTACTTTTGTTTTTCTTGGTATCATACCAGTGTGATACCACTTTAATCATCCCTCCTTTTCGATTGTCTTTAGAGGTACCATCTGCTGCTTAACATTTTGACCAATTTCTCTGCAAGATGCTCCAACTGCGAACTTGTACGTATTCCATGCATAAATTTGATTAATTCGCCAGCCGCCCAAACATGTTTGATATGCACCCAAGCGTGAAAAATTCACGGGGAATGAAGGAGACAATTTGAAGCACGGAGCTTATTCTTACCATCATTTTTTTGTCCTCTTAAACCTTCGGTTAACCGTTTTCTTGGTTCATGGCGGTGCTCAATAATGATAAATCCAAGCCTTTCGAGTTTCTGACGCACTAGGCTACCTGGCAAGGCTATTATAATGCTGCCATACAGAGCCTTGGGACAGACCTGACGCAGCTAATACAGAAGTGTTTGATGGCGAAATTCTGCCCTCTGGAGATGTTTGTCATGCACACATCTTATTTGTTTCGCATTTTGATCTCGAAGGTTGGTGGGCATGATTGATATTTATATTTGGGGAGCGAGTCGGATGACTCTGTCTGCCAGCAGACCATGCAAAGGTACTGAATTTTTGTTTTTGGGGGGGAGCAGGAAGAAGTCAGTAATTCTCCTGAGGAACAAGTATTTGCTTGCCTCCTTTCATCACATGATTGATAACCAGAGTTAGTCATTTTCTGTTTTAATGCGTCGAGTTTTGCCATTAGACAAATTATGATGCCAGAAGGCATGCAATGGGCTTATTTTGTTCCATTGTCTTGGTAATTTGCCCAAAATTTCTTCAGGTTGGTGGGCATGATTGATATTTACATTTGGAGGTGAATGGGGTGACTCTGTCTGTCAGCAGACAATGCAGAAGGGACCGACTTTGGTTTTTTGGGGGGGAGCAGGGGCATATCTAGCCTGGAGTTGTTTTTTGGGGGCGGGGAGGGCAACCGTTCGTCGCCAGTTGGGTGGTGTGGGATCCGAGGTCTAGTGCATGGTGCCTCTCGCGAGTACCTAGTACGGACACTATTCAAACCCGAAGAAAAGCACCGAAATTCTTTTGAATCTTAAACAGAAGTTAAAACAAAACAGTTAGGCCAGTTAAAGTTAAAACAGACGGTAAGTAGACGAAACTTTTGTGAAGTTCCGGGAATGTTTTGGGGATCAGAAACATACTCTCAGAGGTTTTGGGGGGCCATGGCCCCGTGCCCCCCCCCCCCCCCAGGATCCGCCTGTGGGGGGAGCAGGGAGAAGCCAGTAAGTCTCCTGTGGACCAAGTAATTGCTTACCTTACCTGCTTTCAACACATGATTGGTGACCAGAGTTTTCCATTTTCTGTTTTAATCCATCTAGTTTTGTCATAAGACAAATTATGATGCCACAAGGCGTGCATTGGGCTTATTTTGTTCCATATTCTTGGTTTTTTGCCCCAAATTTCTTAAAGTGATTCCTCATGGCTGCTTTAACCAAATGTTTTTTTATAGTTGTCATGGTTTGCTGACCGGCAAATGACTGCACTGTATGTATGCACTATATTTTTATCACGGATGCTCTAAGCTGCACAGCAATTACAATATGAGTATGTAAGCATCTCCGATAATATATTAGTGTGTAACAAATAATCACAGCATCGCATTTAAAATGTGAAGTCAACATCTCAAACTTTGTCATTAAATTGGAAGAAACAAGCCTAAATGGATACATTTGCTGCAGCTGAAAAGGCAAGCAGCAATACTAGCATGTTCATCTAAAAGTCATATTACTTTTGGAGAAGAGAGATTGCTTTGTGTTACATACCCATTATTGCCACTGACGTAGGTTAACCATGACGATCAAAATAGTTGTTCAAAGTGATTTAAAGTGTTTTGATTTGTGTGTTGTCAACTTTGTCTGATGTCAACAAGCATACCCAAATGCAATGTATAAAAATGCAAGTTGAAACCAGCCAAAAACTATCTTTATGTATCACGTTTTTATCACAAGTGCTGCTGTCAACAGACAGGTGAGTTAAGATGATGTCCATCATATGGGCTATCCTAAGTTAGGTGAAGTTGATCAAGTGCATGGCAAGTGGCAATAGGAATTGTGCAAGAATCAGTAACTCACAACTGCTGCTGTGACACAAACAGGCTTTACAGGATGAGATGATGTAAGGCCTCTTTATGTTAGGCATAGGCTACTTTCATGAGAATAAGCATTGGTATTTTGTAAGAAACAGTCATAATATGTTTATTTTCTCTGACCCCATCTTAACAGAAACCCGAAGTATGTCTATTGTGTTTGACGTGGTGATGACCTGATGTGTAGGTGTCCAATGTTTTTTTGTTTGAGTGTTTTATGCTTGTTGAATTTTCTGTTCTTGTTTTATTATGGAATTCCTTTGCTTTGTTTTGTTTTAAAAGTGCTATGAAAGGGAAATGAAAAGTGCAGTATCAAATGATTGGTGTTAATAATTTGCTATGCTTATAAAACTGTCATGAAATTACGATGCTTTAACACGCGTCCGGTTGGCCGGCTAGATACCCTTCGTCCGGGTGTGGGGGGGGGGGGGGTCAATTTGACCCCCTCTGAGATCTCGGGGACTAAGAAGCTAGAGACACCAAATTTACAGGGTGTCTTGACCTATACGTGAACTCACTTAGGTCAAGGTTTCAGTTTCCTAGGTCATGACCTTCGGGTCAAATAAGGTCAAACAAGGTCAAATTTTAGGCTGGTCTCCAAAGCGCCCCCAGAACCTAGACAACTGTCTCTAAGCAAAACGTCATAGGCCCATTTGAGGTCACTGACCTGGTTTTACCCTTTGAAGGTCATGGTGACCAAAATGATACAAGACAGCTCTGCGTTTTGCATTTGAATAAGCGACAAAGATTACGCTAGGCAGTATGCTCCTAAAGCAAAAAGTTCAACCCGGGTCATCTCAGGTCAATGGCCTGTTCTGACCTCTAAGAAGTCAATTGAAAATGTATATTGCGGTTCTTGCTGTCAATAAAACGAAATGAGTACCAGAAACTATCTCATACAGCAAGCTCCGGAGTAACAAATCAGGTTGGTTTTGACCTTGGTGTGACCTTCATACCTGACCTCAGGTCAGCATAATTTGTTCATTTAATATTTGTGGTGCCTAAGAAAGCATCTCAGAGATGTATGTATTCGTCAAACACTCCGTTGTTGTATCAGATTGAACGATTGCCTGGAAATTGCCCTCGCTGAAATCATGGGCTGACTTTGACCTGTCATAGGTCAGCGACCTTACAAGGTACATCTAAAGCTTGCACGTCAAACGATCCGCTAGGCAGTTTTATACAGCTATGCAAAATTTGGCGCGGCGTATTTAGCTTTGGCCGTTCAGAAACCATTCGGGAAAAGCCCTCGGGGGTCAATTTACCCCCCCCCCCCCCCACCCGAGCGCGTGTTAATGTATTCTGTTTCACTTCTATGGCCTAGGATGTTAAAAAACAAAATATTTTTGTCAGGTTCCTGATCTTACGTCCATACCAACTTGAAATATATGTCTTTGTTTGCTGAAGCATCAGTCGCGAGCGCATAAGTTCCATCTTTTGTGAATTGTTTTCTTCACTCCCGCACAGTCGTTTTGTGATAGAATTTTTCACTCCCACCCTAGTTCAAAAACGATTCTAGCTCCCTGTCTGGACGTGACTGTTGGGGTTGAGATCTGCGCGCTCTAATTAGTATTCAGCTCAATAGCCCAAAACAACTGACTTGTGATACGACTCCCGATTCACCGTATAACATGAGAATAACCCCAAACTCGCACTACATTTGCGCACCTGAATCGAATCAGTGAACGGTACGTGTAGACATTTGATTCTGTCTGATGTTCTTAACGCTAGGAATTTTTCAATGACAACGTCATAATTGACTTATTACAGTACCAGGAAGCCCGTCTGGCCTGCGAGTCACCAACTTAAGTCACGACTCCATGATTCTGCGCTGGAGACGACCGCGGCAACCGAACGGAGTCATATTAAGGTAAATGCCGAACATATATCACAAGGGCCCGTTGGCCATTACGTTTAGAAAGACTCATTTCATGCAAGCTCGTTAGACTGCGTGGTATATACATCCACTTGACAGATGACTACAGGATTCATCTCATCCTAACTGCAGGCGGACTCTGCTCGGCAGACAGCTCGTCACTTGTGGGACGATGAGCGGTGATCACCATAGGATCGATCCGAGAGGATCACCAGAGGATCGAGCCGCGAGTCGATCGAGCGTGACCGATGCACCGTTGTCCTCAACTATGCACAGTCGTCTCCGTGGTCCCGGCCTCTCGTGATTAAGGAGACGAGCTGGGCGCCTGAGGACCCTCGCCCGCATGCGTGCCCACTTACCACTGGCAGACCGTTTCCCTGCTGCCGAGAATAGGCGCGGCTCCTTCCGCTCCTGTCGGCCTCGCGGCACGACCAGACTCGGTCGCTGGGCAGACGGTCGTGACAGGTAGGCTGGTTTGTGTAGGCACGATGCTTCTCCTGGTAATCTGAGACGCGTCCGAGGGGGGCGAGGAGCGGACGCTCCAGGTCGTATTGCGCGGTGGCCGCGGTAACCTGACGTCTGTCTGGCACAGTCCGGCGCTGCGCCGCGTCATAGCGTCAATCAGGCCGGGCGGGAGCGGCCTCGAGCGTCCCGGGGAGGGCGCTGGACGAGCCGACTCATCAGTGTGAAGACGAGTCAGGCCGGGCGGGAGCGGCCTCGAGCGTCCCGGGGAGGGCGCTGGACGAGCAGACTCATCAGTGTGAAGACGAGGCCAGGGATGCGTGTCGAACCACGCCAGCTAGCACGCGCTCCTGTCGTGGCCTAGGCGCTGCGACACATCCGCGCCCCTCAGCGTGCATAAGCTTGGCAAGTTACATGGGCGTGCTTTTTTCGTAACCTTCACCCACTACAAGCGAACTTGGTGCGCGACGCCTTCTATCCTAGCGGCTCACAATATTACACAAAGAACGAATAGAGCCTGCCAAAAATATCATGTTACATATGTGCTTAAGAAACTGCGTTATCCCAGAGTAATAATGGTATTTACGAGTTTCCAGACAAAGCATCTCGCGGGCTTGTTTGGCAGGTCGGATTCCTTCCACAACACAGCATTAGGTAAGTCGCGGCATTCCCTAATGAGAGACGGCAGACACAAAACACAAAACGATAGAACAAACTTGAGGGGGGGGGGGAGGACAGAGACTAACCACTGCAGTCCAAGATACCAGAGGTACGAGGTTCGATTCCTCGCGGCGCTTGCCCTTCTTGTCAGGTAAAAGGCAGGTGACACCATATGCCCTCAGCAGCTGAGTACGTCGTCCCAATGACGACAACGACGAGGCAGAGAGTCATACCCACACTAGGTACGACTATAACCACCGGAAGTGACGCTAGAAAGCCCAAACAAACACGCATGCTGTACAGTCCAGCTTCTGCCAATTGTTTCAATGTGCTGAGCCCGTTCATCGGGCGATCCGCTGAGCCAGGCAAGCCTATCGCCTAGCAGACGACGGGTGCCGTCACTGATCGAGGGTTTGTGACATTGACCAGATCATAAGAGAAGGAACTCATGGAAACGGATGGTAAGAGATTCCTAGCTGGTATGGGTTCGAGGCTCCTTTCTGTTCGAGGCCGTCTGTCAGTTCCTTTGGCAGCAACCTTCCCTATTTGATGGCGATTAATTGATTGTGCCGGTGGCAATAAGAGACGGTCAGCGACAGTCAGAGGCGATCGGCAGCACTCAGAGGTGGTGCACGACATTCGGAGGCGGTCGGAAACAGTCAGAAGCGGCTAGCGACACTCAGAGGCGGTCGACGACAGTCAGAGGCGCTTGGCAATAGTCAGAGGTGGTCGGCGACAGCCAGAGGCTGTCGGAGACAGTCAGAGGCGGTCGGCGACAGTCAGAGGCAGTCGGCAACACTCAGAGGCGGTTGACGACAGTCAAAAGCGGTCGACGACAGTCAGAAGCGGTCGGCGACAGCCAGAGATTCTGCGAGCAAACCTCCGGTCAGCGCTGCTGATGACAAATACCGAACCATGGGGCTGATTCGGCCGGTGCCAGCCACTACGTGCGCAACGCGCTTAACCATGGCTGTCACCGACTCCAAGTGGGTGGCTGGTGGCGACAGCGCCCGGGCGCGTCTGGTTTAGCGCTGTATGGTCAGATGTTGCGCTCGTAGTGGGAGTTCGCCTCGGCAACTGTGTGCAACAGCAGACTGTACTCGCCCGGCCTGGTTGGCATATACATCTTGAAGTCTCAACAGCATCTGGAGTGCGCCAAACTCGTCGGGAGTTTGGCGTCGTCGAGAGACGTTTGAACGGCCAGAAGTAGCGACTCGATTTGCGATCGGCTTTGTTGAAGATGCTGCAAAGCCGACAAAACTTGTTGCTCTTCCGCCGCTCGACTTGGGCTTCTCGGTCGCCGAACCTTTGACATTGCAATAGCGTAACGAATACGCAGTCGCAGGCCTTGAACACAGTCGGTCATCTTGTTGCAATATCTGCAATCGCAAGGCTTGCACAACTCAAGCAGCAAGTATACTGTATGTGCCAAGATAAGGCGGATCTTAGCTGATCTGTTTTTGGAACGGTTGAGGTTTTCCCGATGTGAGCTTTCCAGATGCCTTCAACTTTTCTTATGAGTGCCACGAAAACAGTCAGATTAGCCTGACCTGACGTGGTCCGTTTTTGGCCATGCCCCCGGGACATTGGGCAGACGTCCGGTAAGCGTATTTAGACGTCACACCGTAATCACGTATACGTCATGCGACACTAACATTCCGAACTGGATGCAACAAACCACAGCTCCTTTGCTGGTCTATATCTGCTCTCTCCAGTGGCTGCTATTCCTATCTAGCTGACCTTGGTCTGCACCCAAGGGACTCGCGGCTTCAGCATCCCGCGCCGGAACGATTTGCTATTTAATCAGCACTGGCGGTGCGTTGTTCGTAGCTCCGGCTCCGTTTTTACCGCGATCCAAAGGGATCTGTCCTTTCAGAGTAGCTAGCTTGGCCCTGAAGTTTTCAGCATCAGTTGGGATGCAAATGAGTTGTCAAAATCTCTCCGGAACACATGACAGCTCCTGTGCTGTTTAGCATGACACCTTTTAAGTGATAAGACTCATAATTAATGAAATAGACAACTGTATACGTAAGCCAATGCATCATTTACCTAAAATCGTGCCCACAAAAATGCTATAAATCTTATACGACCCAAACACCGGTCAAGCACGAATACACAGGGGTGGTAATACCTGCCAACTCGGTGGCTAAGGTCGGCGACAACAATGTATATATTCACGCAAAGCTTGGTGCCAAAAATGTTTTTGGACAGCAAATTTTGGTGACGGCCGAGGCGCAAAAAGCTCACTATGCAAAACATAACGCGAGGTCTGCATACATAGTTATTATGCCTTCATGGTAATACCTTTTATCACACACCAACAAACGTTTCCGTAAAGATGCTTGACTGTATTCTACGGCACCATGGTATCTTTTCTAGGTTTCATTCCGACCCGGCGACAAAAATATATGTTTTAGTTGGTCGGCCGACTCGGTGACAGGCCAGCGACAAACCAGTGTATTTCCTATGGTCCGATCTGTCGGCCGATTCGCTGTTTAACAGCCGACCCTCAGTGTCCGAACTAGGCAGTATAAAATACTGAACAATCTAGATATGAGGATTCATCTAGCCGGAAGGGCATGTTTCAGTCGCTGCGATGCGACTGATATTTTAAGGGTGGTGACTTTAAGTGCATTACATTCTAAGGGTTATTCGCACTGAAGTGTCATGAATGCCTGCCTGAGGTTTAATTTATGACCTTGATAACTTCGTTGGCGGTGCGCGATTCAGCATCCCGTCCTCAGCGACGAAAGACATGGGCAGCTCGGGGTAAGTCGGCGGGATGATCCGATGAAGGTAGAAATTGACCTTTGATTATCCAAACCGCTTTTTCAAGACACCAAAAAGGTTATTGACCCACTGGAGTAGTCACAAGCGACCAGCCTTTTTCCCTTTGAAAAGAACCGTGGGTTTGATGTTGAAGTCTGATGACACTCCTCATGAAGGAAAACTACAGGAGGTGATGATGGTTCTGAAATGTCAATTTAGGCCATTTTTGCTCGTATCCTTCTGGGCATGGACTGAATGACCATTTTGTCATATGATATCGCGTTAAGCTACTAGCGACAATTTTTCCTCCAAAATCTGGTCGGCAACCAAAAGTAAATTTTTTTCCGCCACTGGCTAGATAAACCAGGCAGAGAGAGTACTCACAACACTTATATTTGCCAGTCGGTGCATCTGATGGCCTGAGCGAGACGTCAAACCGCGCGCCGTTTCAGTGCCGCCGCCTGCACGGCTTGTGCGTGCTGGGGTAATCCTCGTGCCCCGTCCTCCAACCAGGCACAACGCCTCGAGCTGATGCTATCCTTGCCTCCCGCTCTCCATCCAGGTACAACGTCTCGCTCGACTGCGAGCCACAGACATTCCCGCTATGCTCGTCGGACCCGCTCTGTACGAATCGTTTCGTCGCGCTGCAGCTGGACGGAAACGACACGGACCACGTGACATTCCGCTTGGAGGGCCTACAGGCGGCCCGGCGTCACCGTCTGGCAGTGGCCGCCGCCACCCAGGCCGGCCAGGGGCCCTTCAGCAGCCCAGCAGAGGCCAGCACTCTCTCGGGAGGTGAGTGTCACTCACCGGCGTGACGTGCGCTGCAGGATCAGGCGTGCTGTGCTTTGGCACTCGCTACGGCATGAACTTCGTAACGTTGAACGGGGCATGCAGTTATATATTCGCATGCTTGTGTTTGCTCGGTTACGGCGTGCGGTTCGCGCGTTTTTAAAGGAAATGCTGACATTTGAAGGCATTAAAGTAAACATTAGAGATGATAAAATAAGCTTGCAATTAACTATTGATTGTGTTAAAGTGAAAAGACTGCTCTAAACAACACAATTTGTCTGTTTAGTTGATAAGCTTTTCAATGCGTCATTGTTTGGAAACGTCGTCGTACCTTGCCCAACATTAATTAAAAGCCAATTGACGACCGTTATATCTGGAAATCGTGCTCACGAACGCTAGATGTGAAGGACTCGACAACTGCATTTTTCTTGACCTTGATTGCCGCATGGCTAATGGAATGGTAAAATTTAAATGCTGTTATTATGACGTCATAGATACCTGTGTGATCTTGAAATAGTCTCTCCGACAGTCTGCACATTTTAGCGGGCGTGTAGCTCAGAAACTGGCGGGGTTTAGATCTTAAGAATGGCAGGGTTGTGAAAAGCACCAAATGATGTTCAAGATGGCTTTCTCAGTTTCAGATCCCTAACAAATGAAGAATATTCCCTTTTTAAGACGTTGCTTCCATCGCAAATTATGCAATGAATGAGTGTGTAGAAGCTTGCGGCTACCCCTTTCCATCCATATTTTTTCTTCGCGCTGCAGTATTTTCGCAAATATTTTGACTTCCGCAAGCGTGATGGTTTGGGGTTACAAAAACATCGCCCTGGAATCTCACTTATTCTTTGGCTTGAGAGCATATATATATATTTGCTGCTGGTGGTTGTCCGAAGCGTGCGGGACTCGCGAGACCCATTAATCAGTGACGGATGGCACCGCCGGACGCCTAGGCTGCTCATTGCGGCGGCGCCGCGCTGTGACCGCGCGCTGGCCCAGCTGATGGACTATCCGGGCAGGAAGGGGTGTAATCGCCGCCCTCCATTAGGGCCGACCCGGCCCGACAGGCCATTAGGTAATGGTGTCGGCTGGCGCGCCTCTCGCGACCTCCGGCCCGGCGTAGACGGCTCTGCCGTCGCAGCTTGGGAGTCCAGGGCCTCGAGCTGGACGGAGGGGGAGGGATGAGGGGCTGCCCCAGCTTACACGCGGACTCCCTCAACCAGGCCCGCGCAGGCGTCCGGTCAGCGCGCCGGGATCTTGAAGCGTGGGGAAGGAGGTCGTCATGAGGCGCACCGCTACCGCTAGGACGCAAACACGCATGGCTGCCCCGGCATATAACAAACGCGATGCAGCACACAAGTGCCGTCGCGGTTTAGGGCACCAGTGCTGACGCGTTGCATGGGCTGGATAAGGCTGAGACTCTGCCCGCGCTTAGGAGTCCCGGCCTGTATTAAGGGCGTCGGCTCAACCAGCACCAGTGCAAGGTGATCTGTATTGAGCGCTTTGAATAAATGTCATCTGGTACCAGTGCCAGTACCAGCTAAACATTGCGCATTGCTAGTCCATCCACAGCAGAATATTTCGTCCCTGATTGCAATACCGGGCGTTGGGTGTAGCGGGAACTGATACGCGGCTGTACACACTGATGTGGGAAATTGACAGCTGACTGCTTGTCCTGCACTCAAGGCTGCACCCATGAGCGCAGCCACGTACTTGCAGTGAGGGGGAGCACGGGGGGGGGGGGTTGACAATGAGTGGCCTGATGGCGAAAGCCCACCCCCGCATGCAGCAAGAAATTGCCGGATATGGCTCCCTCAGTTTTGAAGGAGAAACTTGTTTTGTTTCAGTTATATGTTTTCCTTTTTTAACTGGAATAAAAGCCGGAACCTTCCGCCAAATACAATTATATTTGCATTTCGAAGTCAATTAACTAAAGGAAGTGGGGTTTAGATAACTGCATGAGAAATCAACCAACGTTTTCATTGTAAATTATTCGTTGCATTCTTTCTGAACCGACAGAAATTTCACAGAATTGTTCTGGGTTATGCAACGATATGGAGGGCACGCGAACGTAGATTCAAGATTGAAATAGGGATCGCAAATCTAAATCAACAGTGCCAACCCGCGTTCGCCTGGGAATATTCAACCGTTAGTCAGAATCGATTAGTGGAACAAATAGGCAGAATAGTTTTGAGCCTGCACGCCTGCACGTCTGAGGCACAACAAAGTCCGCCAGGTGTTACAGTTGTTATAGACCACGTGGATTGGGCTGTGTACGTTACACTCGGCGACGGCCAACGGGCGGACAACAATACAGCCGCGTCTGAAACAAGAATCTTTGAACGTTTTGGCGTACTCATTCGTACTTTTCAAAGGCAGCCCTGCCTTGACTTCATTTGCGTGATTTTTAGATTGGTAATAGGAACGGAACAGAATTCACAGCACGGTTAACTGGCGCTACAATTCAATGGTGGAGCTGGATGAGTAGAGGTAATATCTAAATTTTTGTGTTGAAACTGCTCATCTGTTCAGATCACAATCTAAATTTTTACGACGGTCGTTATGGCGCGCCCGGCATCCGCCACGTGGTGTTACCTATAGCGGCCAACGCCGTTCGGTTTAACGGAAGCTGCAACACGAGTCACCTAAGATTGCGAGCGCCACTGCTTAAAGCTTTTTTATGAAATTTGGGTTGCAAGTCTATCCTGCAAAAGTATGGACGTTTTCAGGCAAACGTTGGCTGACATTTTTGCATTTGTTTTGTTCTCATCTCATTTTGGTTCACTCTATTTAAGGCTAATGAGATCCCCTACCTTTTTCCATGTGAGGGATCCAGTGAGAAGAACACTAGGAAGCACATTATCGCTCCCGGCCCAGCAATGGAGGGTCATTCCGTCCCAGCTCGGGGTGCCTGCCAGCCACAATTGTAGTGAGATATGGGGCAATGTACTGTGGTCGATACAGAAGCCTTTAGGATGATGCATCATGCATTGACTTCAGTACGGCGTACCCCCGGTTCCGTCCTGGGAAATCTGACTGACGTAGGGCCCACTTTCATTGTCTCTTTGTGGGCACATATCGCTATCTATCATACCTCCTTTCATTGTCAGAAAACTCTGACCAACGCAAGAGACCCTCTGGCATTCGAGGTCCCGTCCGCGTGCCTGTTCAACGGGCACACGGAGCAGGGGTACGCCGGACTGAAGTCTGTGTGTTCACCCGTTGATCGTCGGTCCCGGCGGCCATTCGGACCCGTCTTCGGGCTCCCCTCGAGCACTCTGCCTGGCCTCTTTGGGACCCCTGACCAATACAGAGCCCCTTGTTAGGTACTGCGAGCCCCCGGCCGACACAGGGGACCCTTATTGACTTATGAGCCCAGACCAACGTTGGCCGCGGGCCCCAGCCTTGTTTCTGCTTTGGAAATGGACTCTCGACCAAGTGCTCAGCACTAGTGGTGCCCGACGGAAATCGACTCAGGTGGATGGGTGGGTGGCGGAGGGGGGGGGGGGGGGGAGGAATCGGCGCAAAAGGTCCTCTGACTGACATTTGACATTTGAGATCCCGGCCCTGCGAGGCCGGCCCTTAACCCGACCTCCCGTAAATCCCAAGGCTCCCGGAGGGTCGGTCTGGAGGGGCCCGAAGGTGCCCTCGGGACCTATGCGATGGCATGTGCCCCTTGCGTGTCCCCGGGACCTATGTGGTGGCATGTGCCCCTTGTGTGCCCCCGGGACCTATGCGGTGGCATGTGCCCCATGTGCCCCTTGGTGGCACTTGGCTCGACTGGCTCCAACTCAAAACAGTAAATGAGGTGTGCATACCACGTATATTATTGATATTTGCATATCACCTAGCACCAATATGTGACATGTAATATAAGGCAAACGTATGAATTATTGCAGGAGTATGCTCGGACTCGTTCTCCTGTACCCGTAGACGCGCAGTGGATAGGACGGTTGATGGGACGATAGAACAATATCGTGAAAAGTTCGAGCCTCGCTGCTTCCGTCCAAAGTTCCATACGACGGCGAAAGGTAGCTCAACGCAATGCCATTCGTTAAATAGCGATCCTTATTCAATAGAAATAAATGGGCGGACGCACTCTGAGCATAAACTGACACATTGGGTTCTCAAAGTAGGGTAGAACCATATGCATGTTCTCGACGGTGACATTTCCAGAGGCCAGTATCCTGTGGTGACGTCCAAAGTTCGGAGTTTACGACGTGCGGCCGTCGTGGGATAATTCGTGGTCGGCGACCTTTGCCAGGAACTCCGTCGCCTGGAATTACGGACTAACTAAGGGAGGAGGTCCAGAGGAAATCGGATGCCGTTATGAACAGAACTAAGATATTCAGTAAATTTCACCACCAATGACCTACGGAAACCTTAAGGTCTGGTGCGCTTAACTCGCGCCCGGGTGGCCGCCTAGATACCCTTTGCTCGGATTGGGGTCAGTTTGGCCCCCTGAGATCTCGGGAATTAAGAAAGTTAGAGACACCAAATTTACAGGGTATTTTGACCTGTCCATAAT
>NW_023596297.1:38050567-38135688 GCF_011947565.3 Pollicipes pollicipes | reverse complement strand
CTCTCTCTCTCTCCTCTCTCTCTCTCTCTCTCCTCGCGCTCTCTATCTCTCTCTATCTCTCTCTCTACTCTATCTCTCTCTCGCTCTTTCTCTCTCTAATCTCTCGCGATCTCTCTCTCTCTCTCTTTGAATGAGTGATATGATTCACGAGTCATAAGGTAACGAGCCAGAACTGTTGCGCCTCGGCGTCATGTGAATCGCGCTGGTGCCCTCGCGGGATCTGCAGTCGCACAATGCTGGTCTGTCGGCGTGTCGACCGCACCCAGCATAACAAA
Source organism: Pollicipes pollicipes (assembly GCF_011947565.3). Taxonomy (NCBI): domain Eukaryota; kingdom Metazoa; phylum Arthropoda; class Thecostraca; order Pollicipedomorpha; family Pollicipedidae; genus Pollicipes; species Pollicipes pollicipes. The sequence goes on along the minus strand of NW_023596297.1, from coordinate 38,135,413 downwards.
AGTGTACGGCACCAGTGGCGGACGGCAGCGGCAGCGAAGAACCCGGACGTTTCAGTGAGAAGCCCGAGCGAACACTGCGCGTCTGGGAAACCAGAGCTACAGGGTTTGATTCCCCGCGATAACCGCCCTCCTGTCAGTGTGACAGGCAACGCCATATAGCCTCAACAGCTGTGTGTTGTAAGCCCCAACGGCGAATAGTTTTACCGGATTCGTTGCATCTCTCCATAACAAAGACGCAGCATTCCGTCGAGGGAGCACGCAGCAGAACCCATCAGTTCACCCGAAACCGCTCTATCAAGTTCGCCGGCACTGGACAGCTCCCGCTACCGCCCGCGCACCAGCCGCGAACGTCTGACCTCAGAGTCCCGCTGCTGAGACGCCACGTATTGCCGGCAGTGCGGCAGTCCCACAGCTAGTGAGCGTCTAACCTCAGAGTCCCGCCGCTGAGACGTCACGTATTGCCGGCAGTGCGGCAGTCCCACAGCTAGCGAACGAATCGCCGCCGGCGAGCCAGACCAAGCCAGCGGCGCCAGGCCAGGCCAGCGGCGTCAGGCCAAGCCAGCGGCGCCAGGCCAAGCCAGCGGCAAGTACCGCCCATCAGAAGGGATCACATACGCCGGTCGTGCCACAGATGACATGGCATACCTCACTTGCAAGCCGTTAGAGATACTGACAGAAACACTACGCGCTTGCTTAACGCCTTGAAGTGCCGAATGCAACATTCCCGCCGCGATGTAGCGACGGGACCTGCGGAGCGGCGATTGCCGAGCTCGGTGGCTCCAGTGAGGTCAGCGCCCTGTACTGAGCCGCTCGGCTTCTTACCAATGGGAAATTCCATGATGACCGCCCCCCCCCCCCCCCGGCGCAACGAATGCGCTCAGCCAGTTACCGTATCGTTGAGACATCTGGAGGTTTGTGGACAATTGTGGTTCTAAAACTTTCCTAGGATCTTCCAGAATGTTGAGTGTTTTCCGAAATTTGATGAACAGATCCATCGGGACCTTAAATCTTTACTTATCTTTGCTAACAAGCCCCTCCAGAGGTTTTGACCAATTTCATTACAAAGCATGTATATTCAGTGAACATTAATTTCCGTGTATATATATATATATATATATATATATGTACATGTGTGTGTGTGTGTGTGTGTGTATACACGAAACTCATACTTACTGGGCGTACGGCTATTGTACTCATGTGTTTGCTTCGGACACGGCAATGCTAACAGAATGTTCAGTTTTACAACCTAGGTTGACCACTTGATGATAGCTAGTCGCCGATGTGACCATCAGGTCCTCCCCAGCCTTAATACAAGCGGTGCGGAAATGTCGATACACATTCTATAACAGGTCTAGCAAAGTGACCGGCAATGCAACGTGGTGATTCAGTGCTGCAAGATGTCTCGACCAGCACCGTGGCATAGCAACTACGCGTTTTCCATGTCACTGCTTTCTGATTTGCAAAAACTTACTTCCCAGTATTGGCGTCGTTACATATCACTTTAGGGACGGTTGGGCGTCAGTGCGGCATCCAATAGAGATGTGATCGGTATCTGCGACGCGATCGGTGTCCACGGGACACCGATACTGTGGGAGCCACTGGTACACCGATACTGTGGGAGCCACTGGTACACCGATACTGTGGGAGCCACTGGTACACCGATACTGTGGGAGCCACTGGTACATGCTAGCACTGCGTTGTGTTCACTTCCCGCAAAATGGTCACTCCTTACTGGAATAACCCATGCACCTTGAGCCTGCGCGTTCTTGTGTCACTGCTATGCATTTCTCCACTACGGAACTATGCGGAACTAAAGGTTTCACATGGATTTCAGTGTTAGACAAACTCAATTTTTGACTGTCATCAAGCTGATTTATTCACAAATTCGTGTGCGTAAGTGCGTTCGTATTGTTGATTATTTCTGTTATTGTTAAATGCGTTCGCATTAGAGTATGTGGTATAATTCACCACCCAGGGAGTCCCACTGAACCCACAAAGGCTGTGCTCTGCACGTAGCCGAAATCAGCATTCTCTCGCCTGTAAAAAGCGGAAAATATTGCCTCAAAATGGTTCTGCTGCGCCACAAAATAAGAGATGGGTTAAAAGTGTCCGGTTGCAACAGTGAAACTGTGGTTTCGCCACTTTTTCGTAATATAATAATTTTGCATTGGTCTATGATCATATTATATGGTAGATCACAAACCTTTAGTTCCATTTTTGGTCATCACAGGTAACACCTTCTCATTTCCCTTTACTAGGTATCTGCGTTGGGCTATATCGGTGTATGGGCTGACCTCATTAATGTCTTGTCTCGGTAAGGTGTATCCACGTTAGAATAAACGCGCACGAACACCTCGGGTATGTGTATTGCCCGTATGTGCCGTTGGCCACCTGCGCAAATATTTGCGCATACGAATGAAGCGTAAGCTGTGGACCCGCCGCTTTTGGGCAGTTTTCAGGACATCAGTTAGCAAGTACCCTTAAAAACAAGTGTGTTTCCATCATTGGAGGCGTTTGCTCACTGCCCGAGAGAGCGAGTGTGATGTCAAGCCAAAGCGGAGCGTCTGTTTGCCAAGACGAGTGTGTGGTGCGGCACCATGCATCATGGTGATGCTGTGGCAGCTGCGCATGCACTAACAATCACTGGCGACAGACCGCGCAATCGTCGCCGTATAACTGGCCGTATTCGCACGCGGCAGATGACTCGCGCTCTGCCACCAGCCATCGGTTTGGCGGCTGTGACCTGCAGCAAAGATTGATGTCATATTTCAGTAGATCAGTCAGATACGGTGTTGACATTGGCCCATGCATATTGTAGTAGTTCAAGCTGTCTGCCAATCGTGTATCAAGCTTAACGCCGCTCTTCCCATGATAGATGCTCCCAAAGGAAAACATCGATCATGAAGATGGCAGAAAGTTTCATCTCGAAGGCATTGTGTGGGCGCCTCTGGAGGCAATGCATCAAAGATCGGCTTTGAGCGAGGGAAGGTGTCCAATTATGTGCACCGTGTCAAACGGGAAGGAGCTCCCGATGCCCTGGATATCCACCCTCCCGGTGTCTAGGATGTCCTTCCCGTTTACCTCAGTGGTAAAACGTTGGACTGGTGATAAAAAACGGTTCGAATCCAAACAACTTCGAGAACTAATGCAGGATATGGCGCGTACACGGCTGAAAGTTCAACACCACCGAGTCCTCCTTCGGACTCAGATACATCTGGTGACAGCTCCCGGTCGAAACGCTGTGTACATAGTAACACGCCAGACGAGAACGATAGCAGGGACGGTTGTTCCAGTCATTGCACAATCAGATGTGTCTTATTCATATTTACTTCATAGAATGCGACATGAATCATTGGTGAGCTGCGAACGATGCTCTCTCTGTTGTCTGAAATAGGAAACTGCCGAATCTTATTTTTCCCTGACAAGGATCTGCATATTAGCGGAATACGGAACCGGTGTTGCACCACTTAAAAACAGCTAGATCGATGAAACAAACTGAGTTCAGGTGCGGTCCCAGTAATGTGCCTTGGCGGATCCCGAGTTCGTTCTGAAGATTTTGAGAGAGCGGAATTTGGCCGCTGGAGGGCCTCATTTGAATCTGTCAACTGTGGCCTTGCAGTAGCATTGGCACAAGCTTTTGGATCTGATCTCAACGCCATGGCGATCCAACTCTGAGATCAAAAGCCGATGATCTGCTATATGAAAAGACAGTTGAATGAATCAGTTCATGCAGGCGTTGTTATGTCCTTCAAGTCCGTCCCAGCAGTATCCTCAGCAGTATCTTGTTAGCTTAAGTAAAAGCTGCCTCAACGGAAAAATCGCCAGGGGCCGTGCAGGCCATTAGAGAACAAATCGCCAGGGGCCGTGCAGGTCATTAGAAAACAAAGCGCCAGGGGCCGTGCAGGCCATTAGAGAATAAATCGCCAGGGGTCGTGCAGGTCGTTAGAGAACAAATTGCCCGGGGTCGTGCAGACCATTAGAGAACAAATTGTTTACGTTTATGTAAGCAGTCGACCGTCGACGAACTGTGCATTCAATGACATGGCAGTCGCAAAAACTGTGGGAATAGACCAGAACCTGGTCGAGTCATTAAGGTAACTGGTTTTTGGGTAATACCGTAATGGCGGCACTTCCATTCTCTCAGCACAACTGCGGTGCTCAGGCTATCGTTGACGTCCAGGAATAGGTGGCAAATACCGCACAAAAATGGAGACGCATGACACTAATTTCGTCGGATGGCTAATAAAGCCCGTCTGTGGAGCTCTGCACCCGCCGCGGGAGCAGTAAGCATGGAACAACCCTGCGCTGTATAACCAGTTCACGCATGGTGGCAGACGGGATCTGGTGCTGCGTCCGCGGCCGGATGTCAGCCCATATGACCTCGAGGTTACACAACGCAGCACCACTGCCGGGCACCGTTCTGATCGAAGCACTGATAGCGTCACGATCGAGGATGGCCGCGCCACCATAACCCGGCAGTAGGCCGCTTTCAGCTGGCAGATCGTGCCGTGTTCAGCTGGTAGGTGTTCACTTACATTAGTCGCGTGACGAGGGCTGGTCTCAGCCCCACATCTCACTCCCGGCAAGTATGTCATACGAATAGACCGCGGCCAAATTCCGGCGCGGATCTGGAAGCTTGGGCTTCGGATCACGTGCAGTGAACGACGCGCATAACACTATCGCCGCCGCATTGGCCCTGGTTTTCGACTTCCCTGAAATCTGTGCTTTCATTCATTTACCACCAAGGAGTACATTAAATTGATGCTATGGTAGCGTGAAGGAATTAAATACCCCTTGGTAGCTTTGTGCCTTTTCGCGCATCGCGAACACGGATATTCTATTTGTTCTAATCGCGTCGTGTTTGGTGTTTGCATGCAACAACTGGAAGTCCCCGTTGTGCGGGGATATTTTTAGTGGTAGCCCAGTTGTCTTGCGGCAGGATTCCACTCTCGTTATGTCAAATAACCCGTTGCCCATGGCCTTGCGCCCACGAAGCAGCTGACATACATACATTATTTGTCAGCGGAGTTAAGTCCATAACGTTAAACCAACACCAAATTATGTGGCCACGAACAACGCTTGTATGGAGTCATTGAGTTATGGTGGTGCTATAAACAATGCACGTTGGTGCTACCCTATCTCTTGGTTCTGCCCTATCATTTGATGTATGAGTTCGGTATTTGGTCATTTTCAATGTCAGTGATACACCAGGTGTCTCACGCCACTTAGTGATGCACCAAGGGCCTCACGTCACTTAGTGGCGCTGCCAGTGGTACACCAGGAGTCTTATGTCACTTATTGGTACATCAGGCGCATCACGTCACTCAGTGGCGCTGTCGGTGATATACCAGAGTGTCATGAAACCTGGGTGTCGCACATCACTCAATGGCGTTACATTGCGACAAAGCAGTAACACTTGTGCTAATTGAAGTTGGCATCAGCTCAAGCGTCAAGAAATGAAAGTGTCGCATAAAAGTGCGACTTTTTCGGTCTCGCAATATTCTTACCCTTCAGCGGTCTAGATCGTTATATAGTTTATTGTTAAATGATCAACAGGCTGCGCTCAATAGCAGGTGAAATCAGATTTAGGATTGATAATTACTGAACATATCAAGAAAGGTTAGCCCACTACCCGTGGGTCTCACAGGAAAAGAGAATGCATCTAAACGATGTTGTTGCGTGGAGAAATTCGATAAAATAAATTGTTACAGCAATTTGCCTGTTGGAGAACCTTATCCCCACATCGGTGTGTAATGTGCATGCTACTGTGTCCTACCAAGAGGTCTGAGTTCCTGTTCCAGCGCATGACCCCGAGGTTGCTGTGTTTCGCCGAGCCTCACCCTGAGGTCGGCGTGTCTGTTGCAGTGCCGCCCCCGCCACGGGAGGTGATGGTGACGCCGCACGTGAAGGCCGAGGTGGGGCAGACCGAGCAGACCTCCATTATGGTGACGCTGCGACCGCCCTGCCCGTATCCTGGCCTTCACGGCTACCGGCTGCAGTTTGAGCGAGTCGACTTCCTCTCCAGCTACCGCTCTACCACTCGCTCCGGCAACCTCAGCCGGGATGACATTGAGCAGCTGTATTCAGGCGAGTGCTCGGTAGCGCTCTCCGCAGGCACGCGGAGGCAGTCCGCACCCGCACCTGTGCGCCAGGAGCCGCATACGGCCGCCTGGACAGGTTAGAAGTAGATACGCTTACGCTGGTGAGATCCAGGGTAATAGGCATCGGGCAGAAGAGAGTTCAGTTTTAAAATATGCGTTAGAAAATAGAAATACACTTAGTATGCAACGTGGGATGCATTTCAAATTTAAAGTCAACATTTGGCAGCCGGTACTTGGGGGTACTGTGGCGCAGGTTCTACCATAGTGAATGCGATTACAATTTTAACTTATATTGTGCCTAGAGTCAAGATAAGCTTATTGTTGCAAAGCTGCAATTATTTTAATTGTTGCAAGCTCACTAAGTCATATATTTTATTGTACTGGCAGCAGGCATTGGCTGATAGCAAACAATTTATCATATCCATAGGGAACTAGTAGAGAAAAATCCAGATAGTTACGGGTTCCAACACATAGCCTTTTGAATATGAGTCGGCACGCCACCAGGGGCAGATCCAGAGGGGAGGGGGGAGGCACGGGGCCGTGCTTCACCCTTGGGCCCCAAAGGGGCCCATAGGGTCCGACGGGGTCCGAAACTGGCCGAACCGACGCAGTTTTTAAACATAAACGCAACAAAATTAGATGTTCCTGGGCTTCCAGGCCACCAAGAAGGTCACAAGCGAATGTTAAAGACCCACGAAAAGACAACAATAACTCCTCACTGATTAAAAGGGCAGTGATTGGGAGATTTTAAGGCTTCTTACGCTGTTCAGAGACCCCACGCTGTTCCCGGGCAACAAAAATGTTCGCTTGAACAATAAATTCGATCGTTATGGAGCCTTTTACGTTGTCCTTGATTTATTTGCATTTGCTCAGAGGGCTCTGCGATGTTGCTCGGACCCTTGCTGCTAGCGTGCCGGGTCCTCTGAACAGACAGGGGCTTTCCACGGATTCTTCCCACTCGTCGCAAAGGCTGTATACGCTGTAGCTGGGGCCCCATACGTTAAGCTCCTGTGGTTTTCTCGGTTGCTCACGGCCCCCTCGCGTTGTCTCAGCTAACGTACCGACACTCTCGCGGTGCGCTCATGAGCCCTTTTCAGTGCTCTAGGGCCCTTCCAATTCACTGTTACTGGCTTAGGGGATTAAGCTCTCGTCGGGAGACCTATCCGTAAAGCTGGTTCGGCGCACCCGATCCTTCGCGGATCCCCCACATTGTGTCGTGGGTATTTCTTACTTAAATGGAGGGCCCCACGCTGTTGTCACGGCCCGATCTGTTAACCTGCCCGGACACACTCGATCTTTTGGCCCCTCCACACTTGGTCTTGGGTACTTCTTATTTGAATTGAGGGCCCTGCGCTCTTGTCGATGCCATATGATTGCCAGGTCAGGTACCCTCGATCTTTCGTGGGCCCTCCACACTGGGTTTTGCGTACTTCTTATTTGGATGGAGGGTCCTACACTCTTGCCGGGACTCCTTTCGATAACCTGCTCGGACACATTGAACCGATTGGGAGCCCTCTGCAACGATTTTTAGGTACTTTCCATTTGAATGGAGGGACTTGCGCTCTTTTCGGGGGTCCTATCGGTAAACCACTCAATCCTTCGCGGGCCCGCTGCATTGTGTCGTGGATATTTTTTACTTGAATAGAGGACCCTACACTCTTGCCGGGGGTCTATCTGTAAACCTGCTCGGGCATACTGGATTGTTCGGGGTCTTCCACTCTAGGTCTTGATATTGGAATGTTGGGCCCTACACTCCTGTCGGGGGCTCAGCTAATAACCTGCTCCGGCACACTCCACCTTTCAGGGGCCCTCCACACTGGGTGCTTGGTGTTTCTTATTTGCATGGAGAGTTCTTCGCTTGTGTTGCAGCCCTTCTGAGGATCATCACGCTGTCTAGAGGCGTTACACCGATGCCGAGACCCTATATGTCTACTTATCGCTCAATCTAATCTCTAAGGAGCCTTCCACATTGCCTTGATTTTTTAAAATTTTCTTGCAGTACCTTACGCTGCTGTCGGAGTGCTATCTGCTAACATGCCTGGGCACTCTTGATCGATCAGGGGGCTCCACGGATTTTTCCCGTTCACCCGAAAGGTCCTGTATGTCGGGTCCCACGTGCTGGGATACACTCAGCTGCTCAGGGACCCCTCATATTGGTCTCGAATTCTTTTCGCTTGCTCGGAGGACCTTGTACCCCTGCTGGGGCTCTTATAAGGTAGGGCACCGAGACACTCGAACCTCGGGGGACCTTGTACCCCTGCTGGGGCTCTTATAAGGTAGGGCACCGAGACACTCGAACCTCGGGGGACCTTGTACCCCTGCTGGGGCTCTTATAAGGTAGGGCACCGAGACACTCGAACCTCGGGGGGCCTCTACATTTGATCGAGGGATTTTTCCCCGTTTCTTTCATTTGCAGAGGATCCTCTACTTCTATCGGGGCCCTTTACGTTAACCGCTCAGGGCACTCTTGATCGTACAGAGGCGTTCATTCATGCACACTGGTCTTGAGTAATTTCCCTTTGCTCAGAGAGCCCTGTGCTCTGGCTGGAGTACTTTATGTCAGCCTGCCAGGGCACTCCTGACCGCTTAGAGGGCAACCACGTTAGCCTCGGTGCCTTAGCCCTACAGCAGCAGTTGGATATGCGCCGATGAGTTTTTATTTACAATGGTTGAACACAGTAAACAAACTAAGCAAAAGCCCTGTATTAATCATCAGTCATTAGATGACCACATCGGCAGCTTGCTAGCGGTAAATAAACTAGGAATCAAGTTTGTGCTTGATTTTGGTGGCATTTAGCAACCAACTTGTTTAATTTTGCAATCTTTCCCCGAAAAACTTAACCTTAAGTGATAGGATTTACCACGACCTGAAGAAAGAGAGCAAACTCTATGCATGTGCGTACGTGGCACACCTAGGTTTCTATAGCTGCACACAGTAAGATGGGTTCCCGTTTAAGGGAAAAAGCATACTGAGAAACTTAACGGGCTGCAATGCCATGATTTTTGCAGGGGGCACAATATGACGTGCCCTCCCCCTCCCCCTCCTGACGAAATCCTGGATCCGCCCCTGTACGGTACCGATTGAGTTACTGAGGCCACTGATTCCGCGAATGCCGGAAAATTCACGGCGTTCCGTGCGCAACAACTTTTTGCCAGGTACGTCGTGAAGGTTTGGCTTTTCTAGATAAAAAAGGCCATGCGCTGGCTGAAGGCAATTCAGCGGTATTTCGTCTCGTACCGGGTTCATCAAAATTGGCCAGATGAAAATCAGTTCACAGCTCTGCGAAAAGCAGGTGTTTGACACTCGAGCCGCATACACTGGAAGGAAAAGCACGCCCTAGCGCGATTGTGTTACCACCACGCTTCGCTGGGGACTGGGTGAGATCCAGGTGCGGGAGTCGGCCAGAAAGACTCACACATGACTGCAATAGACCCGTGGCAGCGGAATCGTTGGATTCTGTCGGGGCTCTCCAGGGTGGGTTGGGAAAATGTAAGAAAATGAAATCTGTCAATACAGATGAGGGGGGAGGGGAGGGGGGGTTGCAGTCATTCGGGCTATCGGGACGGCCCACAGGCTGTACAGGATAAGAAGACGTTTACCACCGTGTGGGTAGTGGATGTAGGAGCCCGCACCGGACTGTCTGACCAACAGCACCCCTCGCGCACGAGCCTCATGCAGTCCTGCGGTTCCCAGGCAATGTTTGGCCTAGGTTGGCCTAGGCCATGCTCTGGCCACTCCCCAGACCCATGAAGAGAGCTATGAGGTCTCGCACATCGCCACGTCAGCCGATCTTCAGCCGCGCCGGCCAGCGGGCTCAGCTACGTGGCGCGTCGATTGCTTTCCCGGGACGTCTGCAGTCGCACCACTGGGCAGCAGATTGATTGCTTTCCCGGGACGTCTGCAGTTGCACCACTGGGCGGCAGATTGATTGCTTTCCCGGGACGTCTGCAGTTGCACCACTGGGTGGCAGATTGATTGCTTTCCCGGGACGTCTGCAGTCGCACCACTGGGCAGCAGATTGATTGCTTTCCCGGGACGTCTGCAGTCGCACCACTGGGCGGCAGATTGATTGCTTTCCCAGGACGTCTGCAGTCGCACCACTGGGCAGTAGATTGATTGCTTTCCTGGGACGTCTGCAGTCGCACCACTGGGCAGCAGATTGACTGGTTGATTGATGTTTAGGGCCAGGCGTCCGCCGCCGCTCCGGCTTACACGTATAGCCGTCCCGGGCCGGCGGCGGACGCCCGGCCTGGCAACGCCATCTTATGACCCGTCTGCTGGCCGTCCCGGACCGGTGGCGGACGCCACCCAGTGGCCCGTCTGCTGGCCGCGTCCGCTGCAAGCTATTGGGTGAATCGTTTGGCCTGAAAAAGAAATGCTTGGAAAATTTGTGCTATCTGCTACACAGTGAAGTCTTGTTAGCCGCTACCTCTGAGATGGTGAGTTGCTCGTTGTGGGTGAGCTGTTTGGAATTATACGATCTGTTTTACGTAGCCATGAAATTCTGATTTCATGATAGCGAGGACAGTTCAATGCAAGTGTCTAGGGCCTTCATATGGATAGCCACATAAACAAGAGGGACTAGGTGTAGCTAAATTTTGAATTTCGAACATGTGAGCATTAAGATCTGACATTCCCAATCTCAGCCTGGTATTTAGAATGTTACCATACCTGGATCCAAAGCTGTCGTACGCTGGAGACTAGCGACACCGTAGCGCTGGTATATTTCCCGCCGGAATGGGCGAGAGATGACGGTAGAGGTGACACCTTAAGTGGGAGTTTGTTTCATCTTCTCATAGTTGATGGAATGCAGGAGGTTTGGTATGTTGGGGTTCTGCTTGGTGGTAATGTAAGCGTCATTGCATTGTGTAATGGACGTTCTGTTGCAAATGCTCGTGTGTCAGGTAAAAGTGCGGTGACGTTTGTTGGCAGTTGATGTTGGTTGTGGATGAGTGTGGAACAGCGTCAGTTTGTGTATGTTTCTTCGTAGTATGAGAGTGCTCCATCCCAAATCATCCAACAGTGCGCGAGTGTGTGTATCTGTAGAGATCAGATCGCGAGATCAGAACTGTAGGCCAAGGTCGATATGGCGCACACCACCCGTCGCTGTCACGTGAGCGACGGTGCTGACGGACGCAGCAGAGACAGGAAACACGGCAGGCCCGTTTTAAAATAGAGACTCAATCGAGCACTTTCCTCTGAAAACGTGCAGGCCGCGAGATCCTGACTCTGGATATCGGATCATCTTCAGCTGCGTCATCCCTTGCCGTCTTGGTCGGAATATGACGCCAACTACAATACACGCCATGGTTTCTCCGCGGTAACAGGCAGGCCGCGAGGTCCTGACTCTGGATATTGGATTATCTTCAGCTGCGTCATCCCTTGCCGTCTTGGTCGGAATATGACGCCAACTACAATACACGCCATGGTTTCTCCGCGGTTTATACAAACTTCAATCAGTGCAAAACATAAGTAGCCCGAATCGACTTGCAAAGCAAATCCACTTTTATCGGTCCAGTTTTTTTTTGTATGCCCCACAGCGGGTTTTTCCCGATTGGGTGCTGCTTGCATTAGATATACGCTACCCCGGCGGAAGCACTTTCGTGATGCTTCAATGCCTTTGCAGAATTGGCTGGATTGGCTGGATCTCTCGTCTGTCGCCAGGACTGCGCCGTAGCACTCGAACAAAAAGCGGACTTGTTTGTATTCTCGCACCGATGACGAAACTGGCCCTGTGACACAGAGTGATGTCATGCCTCTGGGGCTTATAACCGTGCCTTAGGGCCAATAGCAAAGCAGACCCGTGTCCGCGAACGTGCACTGCCACGGGTGCTGCGGCTTGATTCGATGCTCCTGCGGCAATTGGCGTTGTTGCGTTCCTGCTCTCCGATAACTCTGCTGGCCTTACTGCCTTTTCCTGGGCTGAATCCGTTAAGACAAAAGGCCAGCGAAGTGGACCTTGGATCACAGGCCTCCCGCCTCCGAAGCACGCGTGTCGGCCAGATGGCGACGAGCCGGTGGCCACCGCGACACGGAACCGGCTGGTTAACTTGTGTCAATGCATTAGTTGTTTTGATTTTGTATTATCTGTGAACAGAATGTACAAGAATGTACAGCAATGTAACATGCATGGTGTCTTATTGAGGCACGCAGCGAAGCCGATGATCTGGAGCTTGACATTGGTAAAAGATGTATTTTATATCGCTGACAAAATTTTGAGCAGCTTAAGTTGTAACCTGAAGCCAAATTTATCACAAATTGTTATCTTTTAACTACACAAACAATAAACCACACAAAACAAAAATGAATGAAGTGCAATGCATCATGAACATCATAAATATTCTGGTCTCGGAATGTTCATTGGCATTCAAGTATCATTCCGTGGCTATGCCAAAAGTCCCGGTGGTGTGGGCTTAAGTCTTAGTGCACGAGTGGCCGGCGTAGCGGGCTTAAGGCCGGTGAGCACGTCGGTTCAATTCAAACTTAAGGCGTCGCATGTACGGAGAAAGGCGAGAACAGGTTTGCTCAGCGGCCATATCACAACCGTTACTGCATTATCTCGTGACACACTGGGACCGCCCCAATATTTGGAGAAAGAGCTCTTCCAGGGATTGATCAGTTCATAAAATCCTTCTCCACCGCTTTGCTATCAGCTGAGCACTCCTTGATGCTACAAATTGCGTTATCTTAGGTTGATAATTGTTATGCAGTTTCACATCACAGATAATTTCCTGTTTCTGTAACTGCAGCATCTGAAATGAAATTTAATAGTTGTCCGTAAAACACAAAATTCCGATTTCTAGCATTTACAATCCGCGTCTGGGTCATGTTTACTCCCCAATCCAGAACCAACAACCAGAAACCCAACACTGGACGGGTTAATGTCCTCGTAACGTACTATGTTTAGCAAGATTTGTTGCTGATTTCGGATTTTGGGCGCTGTGACTATTTTGTGACTTGACGACTTTTTTAGTGTTGAGCCAAAATTTTGATTTTGGCGCCGCCCATGAAAAAATCGCGACCTTTTAGAGTGACATTTGGATAGGGTACATATCAATTCTGCCCATGGCATTTTTCCGCTAAACAGGGGTAGACATATTTACGTGCAGGGCATCATATGTTCCAGTTATGGACTTTGAGCATTGTGACCACAGAAAACGAGCTCGTTAAAGTGGAGCAAGGCGTGAAATACTTGTGGCATGAACCGCACTGCGCGATCGTGATGTTCTGCACCTTAGCAGAGAGCGTGGCACCAGTACTTGTGGCATGAACCGCACTGCGCCATCGTGATGTTCTGCACCTTAGCAGAGAGCGTGGCACCAGTACTTGTGGCATAAACCACACTGCGCGATCGTGATGTTCTGCACCTTAGCAGAGAGCGTGGCACCAGTGCCTCATTGGGCCGGCGGTGAGCCGCTCAAGGGGAGGGGGAGGCGCTGTTTCGAGCGCCGGGACTGTCTGTCGAACGTTCGCCACAGGAGCAGTCGGATGTCCGGCACAGAGGGGCCGCGTTTCCGAGACAGGAGCCTTGATCAGGCACAGGGAAGACCACGTGTCCGGCGCTGGACCGGCCACGTGCCGCCACATGAGAGGCCGCGTATCTAACACAGGAGAAGCCGTCGAGCACTGGAGTAGGCGCACGTTTGGCTCTGGGGCGGCCACGTGTCCGGCACAGGGGGGGGGGGGCTGAAAGTCAAAGGCAAAGCTGGAAAGCGCTGACGCCAGACGGCAGAGCACTTAATCTTCGTCCTGATTCTCCTTTCTTTCATAGCACGAACTGGTGGGGAGGATGGTTGATGCGACCTCCAGGAGTTGCCAAGCACAGAAACAAAGAGCCTCGCAAAAAGGCATGGGTAGGCCTTAACAATATCTTGCGATGGGCAATAAGGTGTCTGTTTCGAGGTCAATAATTGACCAAGTCGGACCACTTGAAAAGTCACATTTTCCTGGCAGTTTAACTTGTTTAGCTTACCATGTTTGACGGTACCAGATCATGGTCCGTATTGATAAGGATTTGAAACAGGCGTGTTTCGACAGATATTTGTGGTGCAGGGATCCGTTAAAACGTGCCCGGCTAGCCGGTTGGATGCCCTTTGCTCGGGTGGAGGGTCAGTTTGCCCGAGCCCCCCTGATATCTCAAGAGTCAAGATAGCTGGATACACCAAATTCAAAGTGTGCGTTGGCCTGTACGTTAACTCACTTAAATCGAAGCTTGAACTCCTACGTCCTGCCTGTCGGGTCAGATAAGACCAAACAAAGTCAAACTCCAGGTTGGTCTTCAAGGTGTCCCCAGAACCTTGATACCCGTTGCAATCAAAAGGTCACATGCTCTTTTAAGGTCAGTGACCTTGCTTGATCTCTTGAAGGTCATGTTGACCAGAACCATGCAAGACTGCTTTAAATTTTGCTATGTAATCAGGGACAAAGATAACGCTAGACAGCATGTTCCCAAAAAGCAAAACATTGACCTGAGTCATTCCAGGTCAGTAACCTATTTTGACTGTTAAAAAGTTAGTGTAAGATGTGTAATGCGGTTTCTGTTATCACTGAATTCGAAATGAGCACCAGAAACTACCTCACACAGCACGCTCTAGGTTTATAAATCAGGTTGGTTTCATCTTAATCTGACCTTCATCCCCGACCCGAAGTAAATATGATTTGTTCCTTCAGTTATTGAGTTGCCTTAAAAAGTATCTAAGAGCTGTATGGCTTCACCTAATACTCCGTTGTTGCATCAGATCGAAAGATTCCCTAGAAATTGACTTCGCTGAATCCATGGCCTGATTCTGACCTGCTGTAGGTCAATGACTTGACAAAATACATCTAATTTGTTATACCAAACGCTCCGCTATTTGTCTACACCTGTGCCAAATTTGGGGCGGCTGCGGTGCGCCGTTGGGAAACCGTTTTGGAAAAGTCTTTTGGTGGTCAGTTTGACCCCGCCGGAGCGTATGTTAAATGGAATGTTCCATGCTTCAAGATATTGAAGCAAGTATTCGATATGATGAGATATTCTCACGCACAGCTCTTGGTATACCGTTAACTGGAAAAGGCTGCTGTAGACAATACAGCTCCTCCGTTAAGTAAGCATGCTCCCCAATACGCTATTGTATGATTGCGTCATCCTACTTTGCGCACCATTTATTGAGAGCCAATGGACGGCTTTACCTCGAAATCGTGCTCAGGAACGCCAGAGGTGAGCAATTCAACAATTACATCTTTCTTGGCCTTGATCGCCGCATGGACAATACAGTGTCAGGACTTTATTAATGGCGTCATGTATGCCTGGATGGCCTTGAGATAGTCTCCCCGAAGAAGTGTGAACATCTTCGCAGGCGAGTAACTGAGAAACTAGAAGGGCTTAGGACACAAAAATCAGGTCAGCGGCTGCTGCAGACGCGGCTTCCGACCAGATCCTTATCCATCACGTTAAAATAAAGAGGCTGGTGCACGCATTGTGTGATTAATTTATAACCTAGGTCTGCACTGGGAACTGGGGACTTCCAATTACGTGAATGAAGCTTCTGACTGCATGGCAAGCGAAGTGACGGTTTTGGACCAGAGCACCAGCCCCGTCGCCCCGGCCAGGGCGACCCCCAGAGCGTAGACGGTATCAGGGACAACACTGCTGATCTGGCCCATTCCAGAGTCGGGATGCCCCGCGCCCAAATGCCGCACCCGATGCCTGAGCCCGACCGCCTGGCACTTATCGCCGTGGCTCGTCAGTGGATACATGAAATTTAAATGTACTGACACATGCAATTCAATTCCTCGCTTGGGCTTAAGGTTAGATAATCTTATCAAATAGGCTGATTTATTACCTTAGAAACCTTTAATTGAAATTGCAACCACCTGATCTTCGTACGGATGGGTGATACCCTCGCACCAAACAAAAGTCCTTTTAGACAGATATTCCAAGTCCTTGATTTAGGCTCCATTCACCCACAATGGTATCCTCGAATCAGGCCAGCAAATTACCATCTCCATATCATGCCCGTAATATAATTGGTGATGCTTCTCCGGTGTGTCGTGTATTCGCTTCCAAACTTTCTACAGCCTCTGATCCACTTAGTGCGTGTGGTTTGACTCCGAAAACTTGTTCCTAGCGTTCCTGGTTTCTGAGATGCGATATTTTTAGGACCAATGCACGACAATCAATGGACGGCGCGGGTGGCGGGCCAACGTTGTCACACTAACGGAGCCCTGCATGGAAATCTACGCTAAAGGCAAATAAAAGTACACGCTATTGCACTCCGAGGTAAACAATGACCACACTTGTTTAGATGTCTTGTTTCTTGGGTATGCTCTCGTACGTAAGAGCATACAAATAAGAAAAACGTTCGATTTTCAGGTAAATTTGACCCTTTCCCTGTCTTTGATCTATCAACATAAAACTTCTCATCAGTCGCAAGATCTGGTTAAGACTGCTTTTTTCGCGAGGAACTATCCTTCTTAGTTTCGAAACGCGATGGGAAAGGGGTCACATCGATCTCTCCCCCCCCCCCCCCCCCCCTCCTCCATCAGTCAGCGCTATGAAACACGGCGAATCAGGCCCAGGGCTAATGCATGAATTATGAAAAAAACATACTGTTTGGCATGCTCATCATGCAGTTAAGATTTTATTCGTGTATACCGAATGGCATTACCCTGGCATCAAAAAGAAATGGGATGCATAAAACGAATTTTGCAGCAAACATTTAATGATCATAGGTATTGAATGCATACGCATGAAGCTTTACCAGAAGGCAGCCTCATCTTCAAAATCTGGCATTATCCCCATGGCATTCACCGGTAGAAATAATCCGGGTGCCAAGTTTTCAAGGGGTCCAGCGTCACCATTAGTTAGGCGTTTTATTCAATGTGGAACAACATGATGGCCTCACAAGGCTCCCAGATGGTGACAACTACTCATAAACACTTAAGCCACCTTCAGCAACAGTTTGAGCCCAAGATCATTATTTGGCTCCTTGAGTGAGTTGATGGTATACCCTGACAGATTGATATTCACACCTATGTGACATACAGCAGCATGATTTTCACTGCCACACTGAAATGCAGTCATCTGTCAGCCAATTGCCATCATAAATACTTGTGTGTGTTACTGTGCAGAGACCGACTGACCTCAAGCAAACACAGGTATTCAGGTGTTCGTGGTCTAGGCTTCTTTTGGAATTATCACTTTTGCTTTTTCAAGAGGAGCTGCTGAACTGGATGACATTAGGCGATCCATCAAGCACTGAATGATGGTTGAGACTAAGCTAATGCAATTATCAGATAAAGGCATACTTAACATAATGAACTTCACACGGATGTAATCTCCTGTGCAGTTGGGGGATTGTGCCCCCCACCCATGTATGTAGTTCCTAGTTTTAGTTATCATTTTTCAATCATCATTTTTCATCACTCATCATTTTTAGCCCTCATCCCCTCTCTCTCCAACTAACTTTGTGAATCCCTTCTTCCCAACTTTGAGCAGGTGGGTAAAATGTGAAAAACTGAAGAACTGTTTTATTTGTATTTCGGAGGTACGCTCAGCTATTCATTTCTTCTTGAGCCCTCCCCCTCCCCTCGCTTCTTGGCATTTTGCAAGCCGCATCTCTGTAGTTCTACATCTACCTACAAGCACATACCAACACTTGGAAATAACATCACACTAATTAGATAGTGCATTCTAGTTCATACCTGAGGCACTTCTTGGTCAGGTAAACCAGCGGCCTCTGACATCAACGGCGTAGGCCTCGCACTTCGAGGAGGAGGGACCCTTGGGTGCGTCGACGGCGCCGCCATATAGCCCTGACACGGCTTTAGTCAAGGAAATCTGGTACACCGTTACAATCTTGATATCAGCAGATGCATGAACTATGTTTTGAACGTCTCTAGGCTTTCATTTCACTGTAATGCGATATAATGGCAATTAAGTGCTTTATCTCACGTCCGACAACCGGTAAATTCACTAAATCTGCGGTACGGCGGGTAGCGTGCGAGGCCTACGCCAGCGATACCCGGCCTCTTGCCCAAGCAGCAGGAAGTCCCGGAAGCTCCCCCCAGCAGCAGGAAGTCCCGGATGAATCCTCGACATGTGTCGCTTCAACGTCCTCCTTTTACCTCTAAGCTATAATTCGGGTATCCGCGAACAACGAGCCTCCTAGATCGGTGAAGCTTTCTGACGCTACTACCAGCGACTCCCTCCATGGTAGACCCTTAGAAAAGCCGCACAGCCTCTTAAAGAAACTAACAGTTGGCTGTGTCTTTCAAGCGACTGAGCTCCTCACCAAACGAACGCAGGCGACGGCAGCCTACAGCCTTGCATCAAGCCCGAGTCATAACCGGTGGCGACCATTGGAAGCCATCTCTCACAAATAGCACGGCATTTGAAGTGCCGTGTAGCAGACTGATCACGTTCGTTGCAAAACGCTGAGACTAGCCACGATTCTTGCGATTGGTCATGAACCTAATTAGTTGTTGTTTTATACCGTTGGGTATATCAAGTGTTTCTGGCTGAGAAATGTGTGGGCAGCACTAATCTGACGCGCATTGTAAAACACTGTGTCACCCTTGACTTGTGACGTCAGCACTGATGTAGCATTATTTGTAGTTTATTTCTTTCACCTGCTAAAATCTATCCTGATTTAAGTTACTTTGCTTGGAGGCATTTTGTGACCCAACCTGCCCATACAGCAAAAAGTCAGTGTATGCCCACGCTGCGGGGGTTAACGAGAAAGGACTAATAGCGGAGAGTAGGGAGGGTTGTATCAGTTTTTACTGTGACCTCCCTCCTGCTACTGTGACGATAGGGCCAAGATTCGTTTACCTGCAGACAGTTATAGTCTGCAGCTCCACATGTATCTGTCAAGTTTTGAAGATCACGTTTTCGTTTCTTTGTTGTGGATTACTTCTAAATGACCTCCTTTCAAATCAGTCAACTCGCCCCATCCTGGGGTAAACTGAATCACATGGTGGGGGTAGTTGCGCTAATGGCTTTCTTGCCATAGAGGAGGTTGCATCGCAAGGAAACTAAATTCGCTGAGACATGTACACCAAAT
This sequence comes from Pollicipes pollicipes, assembly GCF_011947565.3. Taxonomy (NCBI): domain Eukaryota; kingdom Metazoa; phylum Arthropoda; class Thecostraca; order Pollicipedomorpha; family Pollicipedidae; genus Pollicipes; species Pollicipes pollicipes. Next base: position 38,116,268 of record NW_023596297.1, on the reverse strand, counting down.
GCGCTCATCTGTGCTATTTCATAATTCGTCGTGACAGCAACATGACTTATTTTGACTTGTTTATTAATTAGTATTTGTTTTATGACTGCTGCCACCTTGGTTTCGGTTCCCAGGTAGGAGCCATGGGTCTACATGGGTAATGTAAACGTCAACTTGCTGTCTGGGTGGCAATAAGTCGTGGCAAACATGTCAGCCAATAATTGGCGGTAAGTAAGACCACCACGTATGGTCGGTACATTGTATCACGGATACGATATGCTCCATGCACAACTGATACGACATGCCCTATGCACAGCTGGTACAACATGAACCGCCCGGCATCGTGGAAGGAAGTTCTCGCCACCCTGAAATCCTTGGCAAGCAAACATGAAATGTTTTGCGGCATATGCGAGAGGGGCACTTCCCCAAAACTCGGCATAGTATTCTAATTGGTCCTCTTGGGCCGCCAGCCCTTACGCAAATTTAAGGCGATTGTTAAAGTTTTTAACGATATCTCAAACACATATTTGTCGCGCTCATCCTAAGCCGCGTGCACGTATGCGACCGGAAGTGCACTGAAAGGTAGAGGGAGCTTCTATGCATCAGCTGAGTGAATCTGCCATTTGCCATCCGATATTGTCATCTATTGCATAGATCAGGAATAAATCACCCTGATACGTATTGGACATGATACAACTCACCTCACTCTTACCCTACCCAGCGACGAATTCCGTCTAACTGGGATGGTATCTTGAAATTTGTTTGCGTTTCGCAATTTTGTCACCAAATGGGAGTGTCCATTTTGTCCGCGATGGTACGCTGTAAACCGGTAGCTTTTTCAGCCCTGGAGCTTCATATATATTGATGAGACTGCACACGAAAATGAAATTTGACTGTTGTTTTAACAGGCGTTCATCACCATAGAAAGGCAGATGTCCGTAAGATAGCTCACCTGTACATATGCGGTATTTCACGGAGAGCACTTCTCCGTGGCTGAACTGCTTGAAAATACGCATAAGTATCTGCCCGTCAGCAGTCTGCAAGAACCTTTCAGTTTCGCACAAGAAGATCTGAGCCGGCGATTGTGACCTTTGAACTGCTACGAAAGCCGACGCCTGACCGCCACCGATCGCTAAGTGATCGCGCAGCGATTCCGGCCAGTCCGATCACTCGGAAAAGACCAAATCCGTGTCATGCTGTCACCAGCCGGCTCTCGTGTCCGCCGGCATGACGCGCGCGCGCTGCAAGCCATATTTCCGAGACCGCAAATCGCGCGCCGTTCATCAGTGTCACGTTTTGCGATGCGTTAGCGTGAGCACCGTCGCTATCCGGGGCACAGTGATATCATATTATAGATGGGAGTGCGCGAACCTCGCACGTTTGGTTCGTGTTTGCTTGGCCACGGCTAATGCATACGTACAAACTTTGCGAGGCTTGCTTTTATGTAGTATGAGAGCAGTAAACTATGTGGGTGGGCATCTTGAGAATCCCACGTGCGACGCGCTCTATGTAGTATGAGAGGAGTAAACTATGTGGGCGGGCATGTTGAGAATCCCACGTGCGATGCGCACTATGTAGTATGAGAGAAGTAAACTAAGTGGGTGGACATCTTGAGAATCCCACGTGCGACGCGTACCATGCATTCTTAGTGTAATTGAATTGCATGCAAGTCCTTTTGAAGTCGCCTGATTGCATCATCGAAGCGGTGTGAAGAGAGGCAGAAGTGCACCTTAAACTTAAAATATCTTGGATTGGATGCACCAAGTCATTTCGGGTCTCATTCCATTGATGTCACAGGACGGGAACAACAGCAGGAATCGACCATGCCGTGATCAGAAACCAAAGAGTGATGAAATGTGTTAGAGAGCAGCAGAATGCACATGCGTAGAGAGAGAGAGAGAGAGAGAGAGAGAGAGAGAGAGAGAGAGAGAGAGAGAGAGAGAGAGAGAGATAGAGATAGAGAGAGAGAGAGCAGAGAGAGAGAGAGAGAGGGAGAGAGAGAGAGAGAGAAATAGAGAAAAAGAAGAGAGAGAGAGAGAGAGAGAGAGAGAGAGAGAGAGAGAGAGAGATAGAGAGAGAGAGAGAGAGAGAGAGAGAGAGAGAGAGAGAGAGAGAGAGAGAGAGAGAGAGAAGAGAGAGAGAGAGAGAAGAGAGAGAGAGAGATAGAGAGAGAGAGAGAGAGAGAGAGAGAGAGAGAGAGAAGAGAGGAGGAGAGAGAGAGAGAGGGAGAGAGAGTAAGAAGAAGAGAGAGAGAGAGAAGAGAGAAGAGGAGAGAGAGAGAGGAGAGAGAGAGAGAGAGGAGAGAGAAGAAGAGAGAGAGAGAGCGAGAGAGAGAAGAGAGAGAGAAGAGAGAGAGAGAGAGAGAGAAATAGAGAAAAAGAGAAGAGAGAGGAGAGAGAGAGAGAGAGAGAGAGAAGAGAGAGAGAGAGAGAGAAGAGAGAGAGAGAGAGAGAGAGAGAGAGAGAGAGAGAGAGAGAGAGAGAGAGAGAGAGAGAGAGAGAGAGAGAGAGAGAGAGAGAGAGAGAGAGAGAGAGAGAGAGAGAGAGAGAGAAACGAAGATTGCAAAGAAAAAATAGCTGCTGTATGCGACAATGAGACATTAATGCGATATTGTCTCAAAGTCCTTTTTTAATGTTCGGGAAACTTGTGGCAATGTTGCGTCCTGCGTCAGGAGTTGCACAAAGAGTATGGGTCAAACACATACATTAGCTGAAGTTTTATGCGGTTATGAGGTCGATACCTGCTTTACTTATTTTCCATTAAGAGTTGGTGAATAATACGGTGCCCATGGATACAGCTAAATGCTACCTTTTCCCAAAACTTTGATAAATAGGATGGTGAACTTATTGGATAGATGTTTCGGGGCTCACAATCAGAGTCTTTGTCTTTTAAGATCAGCGTGGTTATCGTCTGTTTTTATCCGTCAGGATATACGCTGAAACGGAGCGATTTGTGGTATACAAACCGTGTCCATACAAATTATACTGCAACAGTCGAACATTATTTCATACTGCTAAGTGAATAAAGGAGCTAGGTAGTATCTCAAACTCTTCCAACCAAGCATGTTCTAGAGCGGTTATCGGCCTTCTTTCTGAAACGTTATCTGACAGGCTGCGCGTGTCGGTATCGATTCATGTCAGAGCTGCGAAAAGATCGTTCAGAATACTCGTATTTTGCATGTCGTCTGTGATCTTTTTTACGTTCCAAATGTAAAGTGGTGGTTTTGTCTCTTGTCCGTTCTATCATGGTTTTCAGCGTCTTGAGGTATCTTTGCGGGGCTAGTTTTCCAGATAAAAGTTTGCTTGCTTGCGATTTAACGCATGACTTACCTATCCGTTTGCTCATATCAGTCGCAATATGATGTGATCGTGACGACGTCCGAATGACGCGGACGCGGACGCAAGGAATGTCTGGGACTGTGACAAACGTGAGCCGGATATACCGATCACATGGCTGCTAGATGCCAACTGGAGCGTCATCATAGATCAAGACATCATGTCACACATCACATCACAGACATCGGCAAGCGACAAACCAATTCACTTCTACTTTACTAGCAGCAGCAGCAGCAGCTACAGAGGTCATGGCCAAGATATCGACAAGTGACAGAGTAGTTCACTTCTACTTTAATAGCAGCAGCAGCTGCTGCTGCAGAGGTCATGCCCAAGACAGCGAGAAGCGACAGACCAGCTAGCTTCTACTTTGCTAGCAGCAGCAGTAGCAGAGGTTATGCGCAATAAAATTGTTCGCATGCGACCAAAACACAAACCGTGGGTGTCAGCTGTACAAAGTGCAAAAACTAACGCAAGACGAACAGACCGGCTATTCAGACGAGCAGAGCAATGACGAAATTTTACTTATCATTGTTAGGCGAAAAAAGGGCAAACTCTTAATCGTTTTGGAGCCCGCCGATCCAATGCCCTCTGCATGAACTGCGAGGACCTCTTTTTGCCGTTCCGGGACTCTTCTCTGAGATAATCTTCCCAATGGTGGAATGAACTATCGCTTATCTGGCTTCCATGTTCTAAATAAAACAAACCCCATGGCTGTTGTCTCTCCGGGTGTTCACGCGAAAAAAAGTTCATTTTCTTTTCTCCAGCTTCATATGTACTTGTATTTTACTACGTTTTCCATGTATAGCACTGCAGTGCTGACATAGGCATGGGAGAAAATATGTCTCTCTGCATCCCTTTTCCCAAAACCTGAACTCGCCTCCGTCACCCCATGCGCTAATGATAAGTGTGGCTGAAGTGCAAAAGCTGTACACTTAAATAGCGAGAACTGTTTACTGTTTACCTGCATGGCGACCCGTAATACACTTCCCACTGTTTGCAAATTCCACTCTTTCCTGGAGCATGTTCCTGGACCCTTGGAGCCACCTCTGCTATGTCAGGTTTGCTATATCGCAATAACCATGTTCATGTTATACTTGTATTCACTGAGAATATACCAATCCCTTCCGTAAACCCAAGGCAGTATGTATACTACCGTGGACATCGCTGTGTTGCCATCATCGTCGAAGTTTACGTGCGGGGGGGGGAGGGGGATGTCGGGTGCTGGAAGCACTCCTGCTTATGTCACGTACCCAAAGTACTGTCATAACACATGGAAAGGATTTTCAAGAGGAGCTAGAAAATTTCAACGACCTGTTTCAAGAAGATTCAGGGAGACAAACGCAAACCCGAGAGGGCGGAATCCTTTCCCACCCGCCCGGAATAGGCTGAACTACTCGCGTGAGTTTGGTCGCGCTGTAGTCATCTGTAATGGCCAATGTTTTGCTTATGGCCGACACTTGGTTTTAGTACGGATGGAGCTGCAGTGTATAGGACATGTGCCATAACGACAGTATACCACGGTAATCCAGCAAGCAGCATGTGCTCGCGGGATTATCAAGCATAATATTAAATTGTCTGTTGAGTGTTCAATCGCATTCATCGACGCTTAGAATACTGTGGCGTACATGCATGCTTGTTGGCATCAAGAGAATGACTGCTATCAAACTAGCTCGGTAACAAACTACTGTCGTGATACGTCCTTAAACCACCTGGTCATAAACCTTTAAAGAGGTAAGGATGCAAGTGTGTTTGTCATACAATTTATCACACTTTAGAACTTACGTGAAATTTGGAAATATTTGAGACGCATGCAATCATGCTGTGCATTGTGTATGCAATACCCATGATTAAAGCCGCATTATACCCAACCATCAAACATAAGCCTTGAACGGAAAGTCATGACTATTGATGGTGAAGTCACTGACAGCGCTGGCGGCCACTGTGGAAGTGGCAGTGAGATGGAAGAATAACGTTTTTTAAATGAGCTCCCCTTTTAGCAAATTGTAACCTGCTCCTTTTGATTCGATTCTCTTATGCTAATCTTAAATTTGACGAACCGAGGGGTTACCGCCATTTTCTCAAATCCGCCGCCACTCTAAGTGAAACATAAGGCTGCCATCTTAAAAAGAGCGTCCTTTATCGCAAGTGCCTTGTTGGTCTTTCAGAACTCAAGCTCACCGATGCGAGGAGTGGGGAAACGTAACCACTCATCCTCAGACAGGCAAGCAAATTGGAGCCCGGCTGGCTGTCGCCTAGCCAGCGCTCCGGTAGCTGACGGTAGCTGACGGCAGCTGACCGTGCTGCGTCTTGGCAGGCCAGCGAAACATCAGCTTCTCAGTGTTCGACGGTCAGTGGACGCCCGGCTTCGACTACCGGGTACACATCGTGGCGATGTCGGAGAACACCGCTCTGGGACGGCGCGGGCGCGCGCCCAGCGACCCGGTCGGCTTCATCATGACCGTGCCTCGTGAGTTGACCTCTCACATGCCGGCAGACGGTGACACGGTTGCCGGCTATAGCGGCTGTGCAGCCGGGGTAAGGGGGAGCTGATTGCCGCTGGCGGTGCCGCACTGTCTTCCCTTGCGCTCCCTCGCTATGGGTGCGGCGAACCGTGGCGCGCCTCTCGGAGCGGCGTTTAACGGGGCGGCAGGTGAGTGGTGCTGCGTTTAACGGGGCGGCAGGTGAGTGGTGCTGCGTTTAACGGGGCGGCAGGTGAGTGGTGATGCGCCTGCAGTTCAGCCGGGCCTGATTGGGGCCTGTCAGAGGGTTGGGTCTGATGGCCGCCTAACAAGGTGTTCGCCGAGCGGCCGTGCCTCGCCTGTCGCCTGCCATCGACCGAGGAGCTGGCACTGACCGACAACAAAGACAGGCACCTTTTATCTCGTAATTAGACACAAAGCATCGCCTTCGAACACCTGAGCCGTGCGTAATGGCGTGCTTTAGAGTCCTTTGACTTGCTTATGATGTCGTGGTGCACCATTGAAAGACGTCACTTTCAAAACTAATTGCTAATGGTCTGTGCTCAGGCAGTCAAGCCGGTGCTTCCGAGAATTGTGCGCACGCGCGTGGTGCATGCGTGGAAATGAATACGCACCGTAGTAATGCGCATTAAGGAAAATATATAAAACCGGAAATGTTTCCACGACCAGTAATGTGACTCAACCTTAAGGGGAACTTATCAACTCATCGCATGTAAATCCGTCGTTTCGTTATCCTGGAATGTTTTTCAGATGCAATACATCTGGCACCACACATAGTCAAAAATAATGTTTTGGTCAGGGCAGCCTTTCTGATTATATTATGCGTTGCATCATGTTACTTCCATTTTTAGCTCATTTCTTGTTGTACCTTCAAATGCTTCTTCTATGTCATTTTTTCAAAACTTTTCATTTGGTTGAATATTTTCTTGCGACACCGCTTGGGAACGGCTTACTTCGGCTTACTTCGGCTTTCAACTCTGGGCAGGCCAGATGTGTCATTGTGTTGTCTCACCCGGCTGGAATCGAAGGAAAGTTTGGAACTAATTCTGGACTTTGCAACCATGTGTATTCAGCTTTTTTGTCCGTTACCTGGTCAGTGCCGTTGTCGGAACAACTGACCGCGGGAGACGGCGCTTTGTACGTTTCTGGCGCCTGCGGGATGTTGCGCCGTTGAGTTCCTCGGGCGTCTGCCGCATGCTGTACCGCAGTGCTCCGATGCTATACGGCAGTGCACCACGATACATGCCCTATACTAGTTGGTGCCCGGTCCGCTGATGCTGTGCTGTTCTGCAGCATTTTTTCCGCGATTCTGCTGGGTGTACTGTTCAGCGGCAGGCGTTCTCTTTTGCATTCCGTCAGTTGTGTTGCAGCTGTGCTGTTTGCAGCAGTCTCTTGTCATTACAACTGTCCTGCGTCATGTCCAGTTTTTTATGGCGTCCCTTCTAGCGTGCCCTGTCATTTGTTGCGTAACAAGCGCTCTGTCCTGCTGCAGCCCCGGGCGAGGTGCGCGCCCTGGCGGCGGACTGCTCAGTAGCGCTGAAGTTCTCCTTCAGCTGGACCAACCCCAGCGAGCACGCATTCGGCATCGTGGGTTACCGGGGCCGCTACCAGTGCCGGCAGCCGAGTACGGGCGAGACGGTGGGCCGTCGCTTCAGCTGCCGCCACTCCCGGTGCCCTTGCATATCATCACTGAGCACCGACCAGTGCCAAGCCTGCGAGCGCGTCTGCAACTACCCCGTCAGGCAGTTCAACTTCATGGGGCGGCGGACCTACTACTACAACTGCACATGTCACCGCCAGGCGCAGCTGCCGCCGGTGCTCCCCGGCAGCGTGTGCCGCGTGGCCGTTCAGGCGCTGTCGCGGTACCAGCATCAGCTGGGCGCGCCGGCGCTGGCCGGCTGTCGAGCGGCGGCACACGTGGCGCGGGTCAGCGACCTGCGCGTCACCTGTGACCAGCAGCGGCTGGCGGCGCGCTGGACGGCGGCCCGTCCTCTGGAGGTGCCCACCAAGGCCTACCACGTCACGGTGCTGCGCAACGACACTGGTGGCCAACCTGAGATCGTCACCCAACACGCTTTGACGACGAGGTATGCACCTTTCAATAGGTATATGGAGAAGCGAGGTAAAAGGCATTTTCTTAAAAGTTTATGAACCCGAAATGGCAAGCAACATATGACATTGAAGCATCGCGTAAGTGCTGAGGCGTTTTCGAAATGTTTTTTTTTCTCCAATGGGTGTTTTCTAAGAGCTGTTGCCTCCTTTAAGACAGCTGGTTTCGGATATTTGGTAATTATAACCCAACTGCTATCGAATCCGTTTCGTCGATATTTGCCATCTCTGTATTCGCAGTCAAGTGGAGTGGCTTGTGCAACTAACGTATTTATATATAAAATAAAAGCCCCTTGGTGGTCACTGGAGCGATGCAAAAATGCTTCGTGCATGCCATGGAATGGTATGATGCGGGGGGCGGGGCCATTATCTTTTGATAGGGAGGGGGGCGACGTCGTAAAACGATCGAAAGCACACTTGAATAAAAATGGGTGTGAAACTGTGCGTTCGATAACTGGTGTTCTCGTAATTAGTCATAGCTATGCAAATGTTTCATGCACCGTGCGCTGCACCACCGTAAGGCACGGGGCGCGGGAGCCGAGAATGGGGCTGGGGCTGAGACCACGCCTGTCTGAAAGCTTGATGTTGAACCTGTGTGCGTTGCCTGGGAAAAAAAAATATTTCGCCTTGAAGATCATGCAGCGCTGCACCGTGAAAATGTAACTACGCAATGCCTGCAGCATGTTCATCACCATTGACTCAGGTACGTGGTCAAAATTTTTCCTCATGAAGCCAGATGTGAAATTTCCTCAGAAATCCTGCAGATTTGACATAAATTCCTGCAAACACCTCAGTACCTATAGCATTTTCAGAACCTAGCGTAAGCCTTTGACTCAGGGGCCATGTTCCCCTCGGTTCCTTCCTTTTATACATACCAGAGTTTCCTTGAATACGTTTTACATATTGTCGGCAATTTTGAACGTCGTTGCATGTCAGGTCATAAACAGGTTAGATCAAGTAATAAACGTTCAGGAAGCAATCATTTGTTACGATTGCTTATTCAATTCATTGCCCGTTCAAATTATTATATTTAATCACTTCAAGGAAGCATGCCACATTTTTGTTCGTTCGCTTGTTGATCGATCAGACACGCGCCACTTGATCGGAATATCAGTTTTCTCGACATCCTTCCGAATACCTTAGAATTTCGGTTTGAGGAAGCCGCCCCTGTGGGAGAAATCTCATTGGACTCCATGCTCACCATTATGAAAGAAGTACAAGTAATTTGCCTTCTTTTCAGCAACGTGTATGTTCTGTAGTATTTGTAACACATCGAGCGCGCGGCCAGAGCCTGGGCAAGAGGAGCAGAGGGTTGATAAACGGCCCCTGGTGGCGAAACGGCCCCCCAAAAGCGCCGGAAATGGCACATTTCTTAGTAAAGGCATGTTCTTTTTTGACATTTCAGAATATTGTTTTCTTTAACTGGAATAGCAGCCAAAAGCTATCGCGAGATCGATTCTACCCAAATTTGATAGTCCATAAACTGAAGAAATCAAGATTTTAGCGACTGCATGAAATTAATCACCGGCGTTCTTCATTTTGCAATGGTCAAGTGAACTCTTTCTAATCCGATAGAACTCAGAAACTTTGTCAGTCTTTGCATTTGTGCTCCTCAGACATATTAGGAGCCCGCGAATGTAAATCGTAGATCGAAATTGGCCAATAATTTGTGTTAACGTGGCCAAGCCATGCTGGCCTGGAACTGTTCAATATCCAATCAGAATCGATCAGTGATACAAATTACGCGACGTTGTTTTGAACCTGCACGTTCACAAATCATAAGGAAAAAAACCTTGACGCCAAGCGCTGCAAGCTCCATAGGTCGCCCGCTCGATGTTGGCCCGGCGGTTGACATGGTAGTCAAGGTCAACGCCTCTGTGAAAAGAATGAAGATCCTGACAGGACCTTCAAACGCTTTAGGACGTCAAGTGTTACATTCAGAAGGTAGCCCAGGCATGTATTTCCCCTGTGCGGTTTTGAGAGTGATTGACATTTGCAGCACCGCAAAGTGGTCTGCAATCTGATGGTGATTCTGCAAGAGCAAACGTAGAATCCCTATTTTTCGTGTTGCCATTACTGTTAATCTGTCCAGAGAGCGATCTCAAAGATGTAAAGACTAGATTTGCCCAGTCAAATCTGAGAACGGTATGAATTAACTTTCAAAGGCATTCGGAACCATCATTTCGTGGTGGTGGTTTTGGCGCTCACGACGCCCCCGCCTAGGTATCACTTGCAGTGACCTACACCATTCGGTTTTGCCGAAGCTGCAACCTAGGCCATCGCTGTCTTTGCTTCCTAGGCCGCGGGCGCGCACGTTCAAACGTTTTGATGCAATTTGTTTCACAAATCGATTCTGCAAAAGAATGAATGTCGCATACAAACATGACATGGCCTTCTTCGGTTCTGAATGTATTTGGACTCACTCTATCCCACACTGATAAGACTCCTGATTTTTTTGCCGGGCAAGAGTCCCCTTGAGTAGAACGCTAGATACACATTACTGTCCGCGGTCAAGGACTTCAGGGCCATTCGTCCCGACGCGGGGTCTGCCAATGCGAGGTTAACGCCCGTGCCATCGGGTGACACAGGCGTGATCTCCTGGTCGTTCCCGGAGGCCTTTGGAGGAACATTATCACATTGTTCCCCTACCTGACACGGGGGGCCTTCTAACTCGCAGAATTGGACCCAGATATACGCAGGAACCCTCATTGATGCAACATCCTTGATTGGCGCAGGTAGTCCAATAATTGTCCCATAGCCCTCAATTACGTTTAACGGGCCCATGCTGGAACTGGGTTGGAGGGCCCATCATTCTGTGCTGGAGCCCCTGACTGTCACAGGACCCTCCCACTGTGCTAATGTGAACACCCATCATGAGTTTTCCCTCAGTTTTTGTTGGGGTCCCGTCCCGGTCCCTGTTGACTATGTTGTCCTGCTTAATTCGAGGCCCTTTGTTGGCACAGCTCATCTTGTTAAGCACCATGACCAATACAGGAGCCTCGCATTGTTGCAGCAACAGCAGGCTTTGAACAATGGAAGTCGCGACCCCTAGTCTTGCTCCTGCTTGGGTAATGGGCTCCAAGAGTTCAGAACAGGGAGCCAACTGTTGTGTCCGTGGTCTATGGCCGACTCAGACACCCGCATCGTTTGAGGGGTCTTCAGACGGCTCAATGGACTTTTGACTGATATTTCTTGTCACAACCCTACGGGCCGCAATTCTTAATGTCACCTGCAGCCAATCCTTCGCGCCCTTATGCCCTCCAGCCATGTCCTTGATCGTCAGTTCCGATGCATCTCGCAGTTCCCTCTCCTTGCCTCATCGAACACTGCTCTTGGCAGGCTCGAGCCCCTTGCGAATGCAGGACCCTCTGTTTGGCACTGTAGACCCCTTACAGATGCACGGGCCCCGACAAGCGTAAATCGCTGGCCCCAGCTTTGTAGCTAATTAGAAAATGGGCCCTCAGGTCCATGCGGCCACGGAGCCCATTGTGCATTACTGGTGGTATCTTACCGACATATAGGCCCTTATCAACTCAGGGGGCCCCTGATCAGCGCCCACGACCCTCTGGCTGACATTAATGTGCCTGGCCTTGCGGGCTGGGCCCCTGAATAAGACTCCGTCCAGCCCTTTGTGCCCTTAGCCTCCAATCAGACCCTTGACCATCGGACCCGGTGGGCCCTCCAGGCTCTTCAGACCTCGAACATGGCCTCTGACCGACTCGGGACCCCTGCCAACGCAGAGCTCCTGTTAAAGCTGTGGGCCCTGAGGGACACAAGAGTCCCGACTACTGTAGGTCGCTGGCTCCGGCTTTGCTCGTGATAGGAAAATGGGCCCTCAGGCCCATGCCGCCACAGAACCAACTGTGCGTTATTAGTGGCATCTGACCGACATATAGCCCTTATCGACTCAGGGGACCGCTGATCCGCGAGCAGGGCCCTCAAGCTGGTACTGGGGTGCCCGACATTGCGGACCGGAGGCCCAGAATGTACCTCCACCTTTCGGGCCCTTCGGCCCCTTAAATCGGGTCCTAAATCTTAGGTCCCGAGGGGTCCGAAAGATCCCTCGGAGCCTAAGGAAAGCGGGGCACGTGCCCAAGCGCCCTCTCCGGCCTGCGCTACTGCAACACACTAATTTATCAAAATGCTTGTGAAAGAAATGCTACGAAAGCTTAAAGCATTCTGTTTACGTAAAAACAAGCAAGCATGAGGCTGTTATCAAGCATGGAGCTGTTATCAAGCATGAAGCTGTTATCAAGCATGAAGCTGTTATCAAGCATGGAGCTGTTATCCCGCGAATTCAACCGAACGTTATACTGCGGCTTTGATTTCTCCCCTATGGCGTACCACAGTGGCTCTTTTTAAGGCGCACGTTGCCTCTGGGAATGGAAGTGTGACACGATACATAGTTACGCACTGGTTCAAATTTCAGCTAATGCGGCTCTTGGTAACTAGTCCTTGCATCCCGCTGTCTCAGATAATGTTTTTGAAATATGCCCCAGAGGCGGGCCACTCCCAAATTCATTGTAATACGTATATTGCAATTCGATATCAGTTTTTCCTTTTATCTTAGAAAATGACTCGTTGCGCTGCGGACACGGGATGATCCAATCGTCTCCTATTCGGGCTTTGAACTCGAGGCACGGAAGACATTGAATGTGCTCGGATGATGTTGGGGAATATCGACAAACGGCGTTTTCAAGTCCATGTTGCATCGCACTACAAGTTACAGCAATGTTGTCCTATCAAAGTGACGTAGCTTCACTAGGCAGGCATTGGAAAAAGAAGTCCCGCAGTAAAAATATGTGCTAAGAATATATTTTCTGCAGCACGAAGGCTGTTAGGATGGGGGGACTGTCCCTTCCCATCCGACGATCCAACGGCTAGAATTATTCGAACATGTCTCACTAAACATGACCAGGAGCTCAAGGTATTTCTTGGTAAAATTACTAGACATTCCCGATGTGATTGACTAGGCAGCTTTAATTGAGTAGTCACTAAGTTTACATATTCGTTTCAAATAGCTCAGAAGCTGTAGTCGAGAATCAAGAGGATAGCTGAGTGAGGTCTTTCCTCACTTGAACGAATTGCATTGGACCATTCAATGTTCACCGCTGAAACATAATTTTGAAAGTTGTCATTAGTCATGCACATGACCCTAGAGTGAGTTATTTCGCACATTATGTCCACGTAATCGCCGACCTGTATTTCAGAAATACGCCGTTGCCCATCCCACCAGCCTGCTGTAAAGGAGTGTCTCTCATCTCCCCAGTCATTGTGACAGACATCAGTGCAGGACCAACTGGACCGGTTTGGCCGGTGAAGTCCCGTTCGTGGTGAAGATCGCCGCCGAGTCTGCGTACGCCTCGCCGCCGGTGGGACCTCACATCGAGAGCGGCTGCACGACGCCGCCGAGAGGTGATCGCCGTGCTGGCGGTACAGCTCTCGCGCGTATCACGATCTCGCCTGAGAACAGGGCGCCCTGGTTGGGCCGGCACAATGATCAGCATCTCTCGGTTAGGCGCCTGAGTCCAGATGGTGGGCTATCGCCAGCCGTTGTCCGTGAACCGGGCACAGGTGGGCCAGGTGCTTGTGGCTTGTGCCGATACATCCCAAATGCTTGGCGACCAGACACCCTCGGTTCACCAGCTGGTACATTTCTAGTGCCCTGGAATCTAATGCAGCCTAGGTACGAGCTTGACTACCTATGCCACTCGTGGATCCGACGCAACCTGACGATTGCGTCGATTTCGCATCCCTGCCCAAGTGGTTTGAATGTAAATCGCTTTTTTGTTGCGGCAGGCAGCATCAATACGCCTTTTTTGTTGCGGCAGGCAGCATCAATACGCCATTTCGCGGCTTGACAAGAACAGCATTTAAAAGCCATGAAATGGGAGATTCGAAAAAGCGTGGGCGGCCGGCTGACAGGGCGTGAGCTCAACTAGCTAATACCAAGCCGAAAAGGGATGAGGGAACTAAATGGAATATATAGCAGTCTATAACGCTGCGTCTGATCTGCGACGCGCTTATCTTGACTTTAAAAAAATATTGAAAGCCAATAAAACGGTTACCGAGAAAATGCTTCGACGGCCGGCTGGTGTAAGCGCGTCTGCTCGACTCATTAAGTGCACACCGGAGAAGAACCATGCAGCTTAATAGAATGGGCGTCAGTCTACAACGCAGTGTCTGACCTGCGACGCCGAGCAGCAAATGCGCAACATTCTGGGTAACCCACTGAGTGCATGGCACACCCACTATACAACAGTGATAGTGGATACAACAATGATAGAATGACACCATCAACCCTTTTGTGGCGCATGGACAAAATCGACTTAAGAATTAGGACGGGTGCGTTCATTGTCTGTGATGCTCCGCCGCCCGTCACCCGCAACTTGGACACCGCATATAATTCCGGCAGGATAGCCTTGCCTTACTTGGGGGGTGGACTGGCACTTTCATCTAGCGTGGCCTAACACGATCTGATGTGGCCTGACCTGGCCTGATCTGATCTGACCTGACCTGACCTAACCTGCTCTGGCATAACCTGGCCTGACTTGACCTGATCTGGCGTGGCCTGACCTGATTTGACTCATTCCGAGCAAAAAACATGCGTAAAGCGATACATGCAAGGGCAGGCGACAAACAAATGAAGGCTGTTGCATTATGGCTAAAAAGTGAAGATAAGCTATAGTGTGCTTGCTTCGTTAAGCGACGAAGCTGAAAGCTTAAAAGGCACTGGTAAAACGGACTGCTGCATGGCGTGAACAGGTTTTGTTTGCATTAGTTGGAGATACATTTAATATTACTTTTCCCATCCGACTCTTTGCCGCTACAGTAGCCGGCTGCAGTCGACAGGTCGTTGTGGTGATGCGTCAGGGGAAAGATCGCATGACTGTCAGAGCGGGTGAGGGAGCTGCAATTATATCCGCAGGCTCGATTTTCAGATGGTAGCATGGGGTTATGCAACTCGCGCGAAGATGGACCAATTGTCGCCGTTGACCCCTTCCCCGTGTTCAAAGCTTTGTGCTGGGATGGACTACACAGACCTAACTTCAATGCCATCAGCTGAAAAGCTACACCTTAAATTTATGACTAAAGCTTTAGTCAAAACAAGACTTGTATCCATAAAGGGTGAGCAATAAATAATTGCACACATTTCAGCGACGCATATAGACAGATGCATTACACTCAGGCGCATGGAACTTTGACAAAGTACGCATGCACGATGACATTCTGTAGGTATGGTTGCTAACGGCACGCAGCTGAACACGCTGTGACGGCCAGCATAGGGCACGTGCTGTCACCGCGTACTCTGACCTGACGTCTGCAATGTCCAGTGTGCGCAGACGTCCAGCGGGCTGTATTTGCTGACTTTCCATTTCGCCCGCGGTTGATACCATTCTTGATGAAAGCCTGTTGTGCTCGACTGCAGCTCTCGGAATGCCGACGTTCGTGGCGTGCCCATCAAATAACGCCACGACAGTGGATCGCACAACGTTTAGTTGGCTACATGAGGTGTGGGCGCTACATTTGCTCATCCTTCGGAGATCAGCTCTCGCCTTCATCTGCTGGCTGCCGGGGTCTGATATTAAATGTGACAAATCGTCAGAGATCTGCAAGTGTGTCCTGAACGCTTATGTGTACGTGACATGTGGCACGTACAACCACAAACTTGTTACAGTACACTCACTTAATGAATTTCCTTGTCAGGTGTGCTAATTTTGGGTCGCTCCCATGACAGGTTGTCGAGATGCACCCAAGTTTGCAGCCCTCGCTTTCCCATCTCTTACACACCGTATTCTCACCCATTCCATGAAAGATCCAAAGACTGAGACGCTCTCTTGAACACGTGCGGCGCATTCACATTTAACCACACCCACCGGAAACATGCTACTGTGCATCATCACGTGCGCACTTAGATCGTGTTCAGATCTGAGTCAGCAAGGAAAAACCAAAAAAGCACGTAAAAACTAAAGCTTCGACGTTGACAGTAGTTACCTGAGCAGAAAGGACGTCAGACGAAAAGGTGCACCCTGCCCCGTCATAAAAGCATGTTATATAGAGATCTGTTAAGGCGCTTACTGCTGGCCAGCACCAGTCTGAGAAAGAGCGCACTTCCGACGGTATGGACTGCATGCATGTTCGGCTAGTATACGTTTAATTCGTAAATCAATGAGAGTCGGGCTCGTTTCACCTGGCATATCTGCCTGCTGCGGAATGCTAGTGTGTGTGCATATTTCGTTTGCACTTGAAGCGTATCGCGATGAACATTTATTCGTGGAAAGCGCATTGAGCTTCTCCAAGCCAGCTTCCGACGCTGACGGGCCATTGCCGTGCTGCAGTGCCCCGGCCGCCGACTGAAGACCAGGAGCAGTTTGTGATGACACCATCCGCGCAGCCGCCTGGCATCGACCTGTCCCGCCAGTTCGGGCTGCGTCTGCCTCGTGACCTCTACGACCAGGGCTCGGGCGTGCTCAGGTTAGTTGTCGCAGACGTACCAAGTGCGCCGCACGATGTGAGACGATTTCGATGTGAACTTAGTTGGCTCGAAGTCAGTCACGTGATTTTGTTACTGGACTGTTGGGACCAAGATAGCGGGCGATAGGCATGCTCTTGCAACGCCCCCTGAAGGTTATCATCGTGGCCTGTATCTGATTATCTAGTCATATAATTTGCCCTATAACACAGTGGATACGCCCTCATCGCTGACGGCTTTTCGCATGTGACACGGAAACACTTGCTTTATAGCTAGTGTGTTACTGGTGTGATAGTAAGTTGGCTAAATGTCCAACAAGCCCCGCCGCCCTGACCGTGCTAAGCCTGTCCCACCCTGCACTGCAGTTGCGATGCGGTTTGTGCCACAGCGGAATCGAACAATTGCCTCGCGTCTGCGTGCACCTGAGGCCCGCTCCTGCCCGCCAGAGAGGTGCGGGTTGTGGTTTGGGACGCGGCCGCGGTGGCCGCCGCCGCCAGCCCAGTGCTGCCGCCGTCTGGAGCGTTGTCCGAACTGCCGGCGGCCGCCACCTGGGATCGTTTCTGGACCAACAAGAGCGACAGCTACCAGGCCTCACCGGCCGCCTTCGTGCCCACCCACGGTACGGTCCTGAGAGGCGCCGGGCGCGCTCTGTGCCCAGCAGGGAGCTAGAATCGCTTTTGAACTAGGGTGGGAGTGAAAAACTCAATCGCAAAAAGACCGTGCGGGAGTGAAAAAATCAATTCACAAAAAAAAAATGGAACGTATGAGCTCGTGACTGATGCTTCAACAAACAAAAACATCCATTTCAAGTTGGCATGGACGTAACATCAGGAACCTGACAAAACTACTTCGCTTTTTAACATCTTAGGCCATGGAAGCGAAACAGAATACATAAACACGCGCTCGAGAGTGAGGGGGGGGGCAAATTGACCCCCCGAGGGCTTTTCCCGAATGGTTTCTGAACGGCGCGGCGTAGCCGCGCCAAATTTTGCATAGCTGTATAAAATTGTATGGCGGATCGTTTGACATACAAATTTTACAAGTACCTTACAAGGTCGCTGACCTATGACACGTCAAAATCAGCCCATGGTTTCAGCGAAGGCAATTTCTAGGGAATCGTTCAATCTGATACAACAACGGAGTGTTTGACGAAGACATACATCTTTGAGATGTTTTCTTAGGCACCACAAATATTGAGTGAACAAATTACGTTGACCTAAGGTCAGGTATGATGGTCAGACAAAGGTCAAAACCAACCCGATTTATTACTCTAGGGCTTGCTGTAGGTGATAGTTTCTTGTGCTCATTTCGAATTTACTGACAGCAGGAACCGCATTATGCATCCTCAGTTGACTTCTTAGAGGTCAGGACGGGCCATTGACCTAAGATGACCCGGGTTGAACGTTTTGTTTTAGGAACATACTGTCTAGCGTAATCTTTGTCGCTTATTCAAATGCAAAACGTAGAGCAGTCTTGTATCATTTTGGTCGCCATGACCTTCAAAGGGTCAGACATGGTCAATGACCTCAAATGGGCTTGTGACCTTTTGCTTAGAGACAGTTGCCTAGGTCCTGGGGGCGCTTTGGAGACCAACCAGGAATTTGACCTTGTCTGACCTTATTTGACCTGAAGGTCATGACCTAGGAAGCTGAAGCCTTAACCTAAGTGAGTTCACGTATAGGTCAAGACGCCCTGTAAATTTGGTGCCTCTGGCTTTCTTACCGAGCGAAGGGTATCTAGCCGGCCGACCGGGCGCGTGTTAAAGCATAGTAATTTCATGACAGTATAATGAGCGTGACAAATTATTTACACCATTAATTTGATGCTGCACGTTTCGATTCCCTTCCACAGCACTTTTAAAACAAAACAAGGCAGACGAATTCAACAACAAAATAACAGAAAATTCAACAAGCATAAAACACCCAAAAAAAAAAACAAAAAAAAAACGTTGGACTCCTACACATCAGCCCATCACCAAGTCCAACACAATAGATATACTTCTGGCTTCTGTTAAGATGGGGTCAGGGAAAAGAAACATTTTGTCACTGTTTATTACAAAATACCAATCCTTATTTCCATGAAAGTAGCCTATGCCTAACCTAAAGAGGCCTCACATCATCTCATCCTGCACAACCTGTTTGTATCACAGCAGCAGTTGTGAGTTACTGGTTCTTGCACAATTCCTACTGCCACTTGCCACGCACTTGACCAACTTAACCTAACTTAGAGTAGCCCATATGATGAACATCATCTCAACTCACCTATCTGTTGACAGCATCACTCGTGATAAAAACATGATATTTATAGCTAGTTTTTGGCTGGTTTTAGCTTGCATTTTTATCCAGTTCATTTGTGTGTGCTTGTTGACGTCAGACAAAGTTGACAACACACAAATCACTTTCAACAACTTATTTTGATTGTCATGGTTAACCTATGTCAAGGACAATAATGGGCATGTTCCACAAAACAACTCTCTTCTCCAAGAATAATACAGCTTTTAGATGACCGTGCCAGTATTGCTGCTTGCCTTTTCACCTGAAACTATCACCTGCAGCAAATGCATCCATTTGGGCTTGTTTAGTCATATTTAATGGTAAAGTTTAGATGTTGGCTTCACATTTTAAATCGAGTGGTCTGACTATTTGTTACATACCAATATTTAACTCACTTTAGGATTGCTAAGCAGCTTAGAGTATCACTGTGTTAAGAATATAGTGCATATATACAGTGCAGTCATTTGCCGGTCAGCAAACCATGACAGCTATAGAAAACATCTGGTTAAAGCAGCCATGAGGGACGACATGAAGAAATTTTGGGGCAAATAACCAAGGCTATGGAACAAAATAACCCCATTGCATGCCTTGTGGCATCATAATTTGTCTAATGGCAAAGCTCGACGCATTAAAACAGAAAATGGCTGACCCTAGTTATCAATCATGAGTTGAAAGGAGGCCAGCAAATACTTGGTCCTCAGGAAACTTGCTGACTTCTTCCTGCTCCCCCCAAAACAAAAATTCAGTATCTTTTGCGTGTTCTGTTGGCAGACAGAGTCATCCGACTCACTCCCCAAATGTAAATATCAATCATGCCCACCAACCTTCGAGATCAAAATGTGAAACAAGTAAGATGTGTGCATGACAAACATCTCCGGAGGGCAGAATTTCGCCATCAAACACTTCTGTATTAGCTGCGTCAGGTCTGTCCCAAGGCTCTGTATGGCAGCATTATAATAGCCTTGCCAGGTAGCCTAGTGCGTCAGAAACTCGAAAGGCTTGGATTTATCATTATTGAGCACCGCCATGAACCAAGAAAACGGTTAACCGAAGGTTTAAGAGGGCAAAAATGGCGGTAAAAATAAGTTCCGTGCTTCAAATTGTCTCCTTCATTCCCTGTTAAGTGTTCACGCTTGGGTGCATATCAAACATGTTTGGGCGGCTAGCGAATTAATCCAATTTTTGTATGAAATACGTACAAGTTTGCAGTTGGAGCATCTTGCAGAGAAATTGGTCAAAACGTTAAGCACCTTACCGTTAAAACTTTAAGCACGTGATCTTTAAAGACAATCGAAAAGAAGGGATGATTAATGTGGTATCACACCGATATGATGCCAAGAAAAACAAAAGTAGCTAAATAAATATAAAGACCGGTACTTTTCTCGCAAAATTTTGTAATCAGCTGATTTGACTTAAAACATGTTAGTATAAGTGCTCAAATGGTGATATTCATCTTGTAAGTTTAATTTAAAAGACATTCCTTGAACTTTTCACTCCAGCATTTCGGGAGTGATGCAATTTAGTTGTCAAGTTTCCTTAGGAAGAAATAAATACGTGGAGTAAAATTCTCTACCAGGCCTTGTTGGTGTTTGCACCAGGCTCTGCTTCCGTTTGTGGTGGTGAGACCAAAAAAGTAGGGGATGCACGAAAACCTTGTATTTGGCGCACAGCTGCAGGTTGTGATGCATTTTGTAAACAAACCAAACTTAATGCGTGCAAGCGGCTGAGGTCGTTGGGGTTCTTGGGCTTGGAGGTACCTGGCGTCCTTGCTCTGTGCATACATAGACATGATTCAGATGTAGGTGAGGCAGGACATAGCCATAGGTGTCCAGGTTCTGCGGAGCCTCGTTTATGCTTGGTGGTTTCAAGTGAGGTCGGTTTTGGATGACAGCTGAAATCTTCAGAAAGGGAAATAGGGGTTTGTCATGTGCGATTAGACAATGTCAGGCAGGAGTGAAAAATTCACATAAAATATGGAGAAAAGGAGTGAAAAATTCCTCCTCATAGGGTGTTGCTTTACACCCAAAGTCGGCAATTCTAGGACACTGGTGTCCAGCACTCTGGCAAGACCGACGTAGGTCCCCAACGGCGCTGGCCGCGCTCTGTGCCCAGTACTCCCCCAAGACCGATGTACGGTCCTCAACGGCGCTGGGCGCGCTCTGTGCCCAGTACTCCCAGAAGACCGACTGAGCCAACTGCGCGAGGTTTTTGTAGATTGGTCGTCTCGGCGGTATACGATCCCCCGGGACCGCCCGCATGACTAAAGGATTTTCATCCGTCCAAGTCGCCCGCGTCCGTCCGAGTCGCGTCCGAGTCACCCGCGTCCGTCCGAGTCGCGTCCGAGTCACCCGCGTCCGTCCGAGTTGTGCCCGAGTCATCCTCCAAACTTCTGAAATAATTTCTGAGTCGCTCCAGGGAGGTGTGCCAGATTTCTCCGGTAACCGTCAGATGTAAGTTGTCGCATTTGAAAATATTTTCAGAACCAGACGGCGGCTTGCACTAATTCGTCTAGTCTTGGCGACTTTGATGTTTTTGGCAAGGATCCTCAATCAAAACTGACCTTTTCTGGTTTAATTAAACACAAGCTCGTGCGACCATTTGACAATGCTGTTTGATAAGACGAAGCCATTTGCCGAATCATGACCTGCAGGAGCTATTGGGTTGGAAATGTGTTGGTATATACCACACAGAGATGAACGCGGTCATGCGTCATAAGAAGCACATGGATCAAATATAAATATTCAATATATCACCTGGCCCGGACCTAGACTTCGCCCTCGAGTTGCATTACAATTAATTCATGTTTCCGACACGGAACAAAGCCTGATCCGGGCAATAATTTGAAGATTTATTCCATCGGTACCAAACTCGTCAGCACATTTCGACGAAGCCGAACTCGTACAAGTTGGCCTGCGATGCCATCAGACGCGTGTCAGATGCCAACTTAACGTTCGCGAATCAAATCGACCAGTGCTATTGACTGGCGTTCGACATTTTCCAACTAGACGATCAGGTCTCGTGCATCGCTGGCGGTGCTAAAAATATGTCCAATGATCCAGCAACCCGTCCGTAAGATGGCTGGTTTTTGTCCTTCCCTGCTGCACGACTGTGGCAGTCTTCTTGACCACTGCGCTTTTAGTTCCAATGAGGCAAATCGATAATGTTCACAGGATAAGCCCAGGTCTGCTTTAACGGAAACGCCTGTCGCGTGATTGCTTTGCTGCTGGCGTTATTTGCAGGGAGAGGAAAGTGGTGGCAGACTGATTAGCAAACAGCCAACTAACTTATTGCCCTTTAAAGCTGACTGAGGCACGGAAAACGGTTAGGTGCCGACGGTGTGGCAGTTAACGCGCCTGCGTTACCCATCTCACGTCTGGGAAACCAAAGGAACGGGGTTCGATACCCCGCGGTGCCCGCCGTCCCTGCCAGGGTGAGCGACAGGACGCCATATAGCCTCAGCAGCTTGATGCGCCGTGAAGGCCCAATGACAGACACACACACACACACACACACACACACACACACACACACACACACACACACACACACACACACACGCACGCACGCACGCACGCACGCACGCACGCACGCACGCACGCACGCACGCACGCACGCACGCACGCACGCACGCACGCACGCACGCACGCACGCACGCACGCACGCACGCATGGCCGGGCCAAGCGCGGCCTTTGCGCAAGGTAATGGTCAGTCGTTGAGCGCATTTGCGAGGAATATTATTCACATAGATAAGACAATAGTAATATCCTCATTCCTTGGAGAAATACAGGGAGACGTGTAGTACGTACAGCTAACGTACAGTGCTCACCATGGCCGATGATGCGAATGAGATATGTGTCCTTATGTGTGATGTGTACTAGCTTAAAATCGTTTACATGTGTGAGCGTTATGCCTGACCAGTGTCCTAGAATTGCCGACTTTGGGTGTAAAGCAACACCCTATGAGGAGGAATTTTTCACTCCTTTTCCCCACATTTTATTTGAATTTTTCACTCCTGCCTGACATTGTCTAATCGCACATGCCAAACCCCTATTTGATGACCCTGTCTGCCAGCAGACCATGCAAAAGGTACTGAATTTTTGTTTTGGTGGGAGCAGGAAGAAGCCAGTAAATCTCCTGTGGACCAAGTAATTGTTGACCTTACCTGCTTTCAACACATGATTGGTAACCAGAGTTAGCCATTTTGTGTTTTAATGCATCGAGTCTTGCCATAAGACAAATTATGATGCCACAAGGCATGCAATGGGCATATTTTGCTCCACAGTCTTGGCTATTTGCCCCAAATTTCCTAAAGTGGTCCCTTGTGGCTGCTTTAACCACATGTTTTTTATAGTTGTCATGGTTTGCTGACCGGCAAATGACTGTACTGTATATATGCGCTGTATTTCAACACGGATACTCTAAGTTGGATAGTAATTATAATACGAGTTAAAGATTGGTATGTAACAAATAGATCACCCCATTTAAAATGTGAAGCCGACATCTAAACTTTGTCATTTAATATGAATAAACAAGCCCAAATGGATGCATTTACTGCAGCTGAAAAGGCAAGCAGCAATACTGGCATGGTCATCTAAAAGTTGTTATTTTTGGAGATTGTTTTGTGGAGCATACCCATTATTGCCCTTGACATAGGTTAACCATGACAATCAAAATAAGTTGTTCAAAGTGATTTAAAGTGTTTTGATTTGTGTGGTGTCAACTTTGTCTGATGTCAACAAGCATACACAAGTTAACTGAATAAAAACACAAGGTGGAACTAGTCAAAAACTAGCTTTAAATATCATGTTCTTATCACAAGTGCTGCTGTCAGCAGATAATTACTCTAAGTTATGTTAAGTTGGTCAAGTGCATGGCAAGTGGCAACATGAATTGTGCAAGAATCAGTAACTCATAACTGCTGCAGTGATACGAACAGGTTATACAGGATGAGATCATGTGAGGCCTCCTTAGGCTAGGCATAGGTTAATTTCATGAAAGTAAGCATTGGTATTTTGTAAGAAACAGCGACAAAATGTTTGTTTTCCCTGACCCCATCTTAACAGAAGCCAGAAGCATGTATTTTTTGTTTGACTTGGTGGTGGGCTGATGTGTAGGAGTCCAACGTTTTTTTGTTTGAGTGTTTTATGCTTGTTGGATTTTCTGTTGTTATTTTGTTATTGAATTCCTTTGCTTTGTTTTGTTTTAAAAGTGCTGTGGAAGGGAATTGAAAAGTGCGGCATCAAGTTATTGGTGTTAATAGTTTGTTATGCTCATGATACTATTATGAAATTGCTATGCTTTAACACGCTTCCAGTTGGCCGACTAGATCCCCTTCGCTCGGGTGGGGGTGGGGGTGGGGGTGGGGGCGTCAATTTGCCCCCCCCCCCCCCCCTGTGAGATCTCGGGAACTAAGAAAGCTAGAGACACCAAATTTGCATAGTGTCTTGACCTACACGTGAACCCACTTAGGTTAAGGTTTCAGCTTCCTAGGTCATGACCTTCAGGTCGAATAAGGTCAAACAAGGTCAAATTCCTGGTTGGTCTCCAAAGCGCCCCCAGGACCTAGGCAACTGTCTCTAAAGAAAAGTTCACAAGCCCATTTGAGGTCATTGACCTTGTTTGACCCTTTCAAGGTCATGGTGATCTGATTAAGGATCTGTGTTTTGCATTTGAATAACCGACAAAGATTACACTAGGCAATATGTTCCTAAAACAAAAAGTTCGACCCGGGTCATGTTAGGTCAATGGCCTGTTCTGACCTCTAAGAAGTCAATTGAAGATGCATAATGCGGTTCCTGCTGTCCATAAATTCGAAATGAGCACCAGAAACTATCCCTACAGCAAGCCCTAGAGTAATAACTACAGCAAGCCCTAGAGTAATAAATCAGGTTGGTTTTGACCTTTGTCTGACCATCATACCTGACCTTAGGTCAACGTAATTTGTTCATTCAATATTTGTGGTGCCTAAGAAAGTATCTCAGAGATGTACGTCTTCGTCAAACACTCCGTTGTTGTATCAGATTGAACGACTCCCTGGAAATTGCATTCGCGGAAACCATGGACTGACTTTGACCTGTCATAGATCAGCTACCTTGCAAGGTACATCTAAATTATGTATGTCAAACGATCCGCTATGCAATTTTCTACAGCTGTGCAAAATTTGGCGTGGCTACGCCGCACCTTTCAGAAACCGTTCGGAAAAAGCCCTCGGGGGGGGGCTCAATTTGCCCCCCCCCCCACCCCCACCCCAGCGCGTGTCAATGTATTGTGTTTCATTTTAATGGCCTAAGATGTTAAAAAGCGAAATGGTTTTGTCAGGTTTCTGATATTATGTCCATGCCAACTTGAAATAGATGTCTTTGTTGCTGAGGCATCAGTAACGAGCTCATAAGTTCCATATTTTTTAAATTGATTTTTTCATTCCTGCATGGGCTTTTTGCGATGGAATTTTTCATTCTCACCCTAGTTCAAAAGCGATTGTAGCTCCCCCTGCCTGACGCGTGATGTGCGATGCCTGTTTAACTGAAGTCGTTTGCATGAGTAACTGATGTCTAATGTGCGATGCCTGTTTAATTCATCTCGCTTGCATGTTTGAATGAAGCGTGATGCGTGATGTCTGTTGCCCTGAAGTCGTTCGTATTTACACGCATTTTTGTGTATTCGAATTCTTAATTAGACATAAACTGTATCGGTAGTAATGGCTGGCCATTGCTCTTTGTTTAATCGCTTAAATGTCCGTGTCCTGTGAAACCTGTGGCCCACTGTTTGAAAAAACCTGAAAAATCGAGTAAGATCATCGACAGGCAATTTTGAATTGACTTCTGCTATTGTTTCGATAAAGGCATGTTGCTGAGATATCAACACATTTATGTCTCCATTCTCCTGCTTTTTCTCCGGGGAATGAGGCTAATACTACTCTCTACTCTAGTTAGTTATAGACACAAACGAAATGTGTGATATTATCTTCACCCCCGCTTGTGGCACTTCTGGGTCGTAGCACATGGAGTCGGGTTTAGTAACATCGCTGGTACAGCTCATACAACTGTCTCTGTAGATGTTCATAAGTTAATGGCATGGAATCGATTTAGTGACTTCTGTTCGCGTCATAGACATATAACTAGTCCTTAACTTACTCGCAGCATCCCTATTCCTCTCCTTCCTCCTCTTCCCTTCACAGACAGTCAGGAGCAGTTTATTTTGGGCGCCAGCCTGACGTGCCCTTTAAAGCCAGGCGTCAAGAACGACACTTTCTGCAACGGCCCACTCCGGCCAAACAGCTCCTACGCCGTGCAACTGGTCTTCGTCAATGCAGCCGGGTTTGCGGCGTCCCGGCCGCTAGCATTTCGCACGCGTGAGCGCCATACTGAGCTGACTCGAATGAATCGGCGCGGCGGGGGCGCTCGAATCATGGCCAGAAATGAGAAATGCAGAGATACTGTGATCTTCCATGTCCTTTGTGCTGCGTGGGAAATCTCGTGTTGCATCGGGAGCTGGCATCATGTAAGGGAAGTATGCGTTTCCTGTGTATGCGGGTGACCACCACTGCAGGCATCACCCAACAAATAGAGCCGCTTCAACGCTTGTATTTTCGTGTTGTACTTTCGGAAGCTGCCGTACATTTCTGGAATCTCCGAATTATGATCACACTTGTCTCACCGTGTGCTGAGTCTGATAACTGTACATCTAAGTGCCGACGCTCTGTCCTCAGAAAGCAAACGCGAGAAGGAGCATGTCACCGTCGCCGTGGGGCAGCCGGCCAGGACGCCAGCCCTACAGGAGGAGCCCACCTTACCCGGCGAAGAGTTCGACCACCAAGCGACCGGCCACTCGGGCACGGGAGCAGCAGCAGGGGGAAGTAGACCCGGACCAGTTAGCAGTCAGCTCGAGCCGGACGGCGGCGCCTCAGGAGCGGGCAGGAGCGGTCCAGGAGCGGTCGGCGTGGGCGGTTCAGGCGGGAGCAAGTCTGGAGCGGGCGGCGGCGCTGCGCCCTCCGCCATCGGCACCACGCTGGCAGCGGCCGCCAGCTCGACGTCAGGCCCTGAAGTGACCTTGACCCACGGCAACTGGACAGCCGTGGGAGCGGTGCTCGGCTCGCTGATCAGTTTCATCACGCTGTGCGGCGTCATCTGCGGTGTGCGGCGCCGCTGCGGCCGGCAGCAGGGCTGAACATTGCAGCCCGCGCCGCCTATGACATAGTGTATCTGCGGCCCAGAGCCGGCCCCTCCCGCCGGCAACGGCCTTTAATAGGTGCTGAGAGGTTGGCCGCTCTGCTTCCCGGCCCGCGGCCGAGAGGAGGATCCGACCGAGGCGCGCGCGGACCACCGCCGCAAGCGCCGACCGACCCACCGGCCGGCCGGTATCGACCGGCGCGCGCCCCCGGCCGGCAGGCGGCGGCGGAGGCGGAGGAGGCCAGGTGAGCGGAGCAGCTCGGCGCGCCCCACCTGCTGCAGCCGACCGGACCGGATCGGTGCCGCCGCGGCGCCGCGCCGGCTCGGCCGTCGCCGGACGCCGCCGAGGCGCGGCCGGCAGCTCGCCGCGTATTGACGCCGCCCGCCGCCGACGCTCGGTGCTGACTGCAGGCGGGACGCTGATTTGTTTGCGCCGCGACGGGCTGTTTGGCGGCGCGGCGTTACTGGCGGCAGACGCTCGGACGCGTCGATTCATGACGAGGCAGAGGTGCATCCGCTGCTCTCTGCTCCGGCGCCGCCCCGTCTTCGGCCGTCGCACTGGACAGGTCGTTTTTGCGTGCGACGATCAACACTCAAACCAAGATAGGTTTGAGTGTTGATTGCTGTCACTCAGCTAGCTCAATACACCATTCGCAGCAGGTGGCAGCACTGGGTGTTCCCCGGTGCGGCCGTTCGGAGAGGCTCCGACGCCGTCCGCCGCGTGGGCGCCGGTCGGCAGCCGTGCGAGCCACCTGTGGAGCTCGCGGCACGTGCCGCGCGGGCCGTTCTGGCGAGGTGCGGCGACCTAAGCCGCAGTTGAGCTAGCGAGCTGAGCTGCTGAGGTCAGGGTTGTGCAAAGTTGATGCTGCCTTATGCAGGTGTCGTTGGATGGAGTGGCACGGTCGAGATAGCTGATGACATGAGAGTAGCAGCGGCAGATATGGCCTGTCGTTGACATTCGGGCTCGGGATGCCTGGGTTCCTTTGTCGTGTACCTACGCAATAGAACTGTACTGCCAAAAGCGTAAACCGTGGATTCGATCCAGATAGTCGTCTGTGTGTGTTCTATACCTAGAAACTTAAAGAAAACTTGAAATGTTATGATAACATGTTTTAAAAGTCAGGTAGGCTTTTTAGACCACATGTATTCCACCATCATTTATAATTTAGTAAGCCCAAGGATATAAAATAACATTTCTGTTGTAAAGGACGGGTGAATTTTTCACTGCGTTGCTGTGTCATAGATGACATAGGCGTACAACCAATAGAAACACATACAACGGCATGGCATGATATTCAAAATAAACAGCAAGAACTTCATCTTGCAATAGCGCGAAAGCTCGGTTGTTATAGCGCAATGGACTTCCTCAGCTGACTAAAACTATCTTTGAAGTCAAAGGAGTTTTTGCACAATGCTTTTGCGTCTAACAATATCAGTGAGGTAACATACTTTAAGCATGCGAAGTTAAAGCACTTATGCATTTCACTTACCTATCAGTCAAACAGCTTAGCATGTTTCCATATCACTACGCGGTATACGGCTCGACACCGGTACAATCTCGTGAACACTAAAAAATCCCTTGACATCGTTAGCTGCGTGCTGCCAGAACAGATCGATTTACACCTGATGCCATAGCTGCCGCCTGACGCCCGTTTTTTCATCGGCAGGGTAGTTACCTGATATTGCTTCCTATGAGTAACAGGCAGCTACTCAACTGAACGACTGCGGGTCCAATGTGCCAAACTGTTGCGACGTAACTAACGTAACTTGTAACGTAAAGTAGTGCCATCTGCGACGTCAAAGACAACATCTTCAGCCAAATGTAGAATCAACCTTGCCTGCGAAGGGCAGGCCTTTGCTGTACTTTAGTTCCCTCAGGTCGGCACGAAGACGTTCACTGGGTGGGTCACACTACAGTCACGCCCAGGTCAAGGTCATTGGTCAGCGGCCGTGCTGTTGCGTAATCAGGAAAGTCCTCCGGCACGCACTGCGGGTCAAAGTAGGCACCCATCTGAAAAGGAGGGATATAAGCTGTGTGATTAATGTTGAAGACCATACTGACAGGTGCAGATCATTGCACGCGGCGGATATTGTTGACACTGCATCAATGTGGATCGCTGCACACATGTCAGTATGTACGGTTATTCAGGCAGTCAAGAACCGTGATATAGTCGAGGATTCATGTGCACAACGAAGGATGAAGGGCACGAACAATGGGGCCGATGACCCGTCTCATCTCCAACCCCAACAGAGGTGGATGTAGCGAAAAAGGATGTGGGAGATTGGGGAGAAAGCCAGCTTTCGTTCAGAGCCGCGCCGGACCTCGCGACAGAGCCCTTGCTAACCGCCTCTCACGTACCCGCGATGGCAGCTGAGTGTATTTGGCAGCACGGCAGATGAGCCCCACGTCACAGGGACACCAGAACGTGTAGATGGAGTAGCCGGAGATGCGCCGGAGGCGGTCGCCGGGAGCGCAGTACTCTCCTGGAACAACCGGAGCTAAACACACACGCACCAAGCCCGTAAGTCATGGAAACACGCGGAGCGTGGCAATGCTGCCTTGCCAGCCCCTGAGCCCCTGAGGCTGATGTGAATGCTGAAATATGCATCACATTTGGTGCTGGCCCAGAACGGTCGATGAACACTTCGTGGTGTGGTGGTGTGGGGCTGGAGCTGAGACGGGTCATTGGCCCCATTGTTTGTGCCCTTTATTCTTCACCGTACGCACGAATCATCGAATGTATCACGGTTCTTGACTGCCTGAATAACTGTAGAAGACCCCAAAGCGGTGTCCTCTACCCACATTCCTCGCCGACGCAAAACTGTCCCATGACAGATAGGCGGCTATTCTACATATACGTAATCGACATGAAGGTAGACACGGACCTAAACAGCACTGCAAAGAGCTCGAACGGGATCACTCACTGCCCAAATATCAGCAGAGCTCCGAGTGTGCGGGCACACATGATACAAGGGCCGTTTGAGAGAAAAAATCATCCTCACGGGGCATGAATTTTGAAAATAATAAGATGGGAGTTCTCTCCCCCCCCCCCCCAATTTGCAGCTCAGCCCAGCCCTCACCACTTGAAAGGTAACCCCACGGCGTTAGACACCAGACTGTTGCAAAATTCACGCGGCAAAATAAAGTGACTCAAATGCGAACCAAAATAGTATCTGGGACCAAAATTTTGGGCAGACTAGGGCAACCGACCCGGGGCAGGTCGGCTCCTCTCCAGCCGTTTTGAAAGGCCGCACCTCTTAACGTCATAACCTCAGCCTGTGCCGATGTATCAAAACCTAAGTATTCAGTTTTAGTAAACCGATCCTAGAGATACGAGGCACTGAGCGGGGATGGAATACCCATAGTGTAGTGGTTAAGCTGAGCGTCTGGGAAACTTGAGGTACGGGGTTCGATTCCCCACGGTGCTGGCCAGGGTAAGGGGCGGACGGCGCCATATAGCCTCAGCAGCTGCGTGCGTCATAAAGCCTCAATGACGACGGCACTGGCTGGGGATAAGGCAATTTGGTACAACGAGACCGTCAGCCGGTAATGGTTTAGTACGAGTAAGAACGGTGGACTTCTAAACAGGCATCGCTGCGCCTCATAAGTATGGATTCCGATATTGTTACGGGATAGGCACATACAATGCCTTAATAAATATAGACTGGAGCTGGCGAAGTATCTGTGCCGGAGCTAACCATATGTCTGCGCCAGAGGTGACCCTATGTCTGTGCCAGAGCTGACCTTATGTCTGTGCCGGAGCTGACCCTATGTCTGTGCGGGGGCTGACCGTATGTCTGTGTCAGAGGTGACCCTATGTTTGCGCCGGAGCTGACTTTATTGCCGTGTCAGAGCTCACCCTTTGTTTGTGTCAGAGCTGACCATATGTTTGCGCCAGAGCTGACCCCATGTCTGTGACGGAGCTGACCCTATGACTGTGCCGGAGCTGACCCTGTGTCTGTGCCGGAGCTGACCCCATGTCTGTGCAGAAGCTGACCCTATGTCTGTGCCGGAGGTGATCCCATGTCTGTGCCGGAGCTGACCCTATGTCTGTGATGGAGCTGACCCCATGTCTGTGCAGGAGCTGACCCTATGTCTGTGTCAGAGGTGACCCTATGTTTGTGCCGGAGCTGAACCTATATCTGTGACGGAGGCGCCCCAATGTCTTTTGGAGCGGCCCAGCGCCTGAGTCGGACTGATCCGCGTCTATGCCGGAGCTGATCCAGCGTCTGTTTCGGAGTTGATCTAGTGTCTGTGCTGGAGCTGACCTAGTCTGGAGATAGGCTGACAGCGACCCACGGGCTGGCCATGCTCCATTCCTGTCATCAGGCAGCAGCCGCGCGGCAATGACAGCGACACGCAGTCCGCGTTAGTCCTTACACTTGGCGCCATCTTTGAGTGGGAACAGGAAACTCTGAAACAAACAAGCGCCACTGAAATAGTTTGAGTCGCGCTGAAGCAGTATTGCTGCTGCTGCGACGCGGGGGAGCGTGGATGTTCATAGCACTTGAACAGTGCGGAACAGCGAGAAATGCTTAGAGCAGACACTACGTCGGTGAGTGGATGATGTCGTGCTGTTTAGTTTGTCGCACCTCGCCTGGTCACGGGCGGGTGCTTAAAGCGAATACCAGCAAAACTGGCGACGAAGCAGGAATACAGAGCGTAAGGTGGGGGGTATGCACGTCGGTTGGTAGCCCAATGACTGTGTAAGCACTTTTAACCGGAATGTCAGCGAGTTATCTTTTGGGTTGATATTGTACAGAGGCTACGTAGCATGTAGGCCTTATTCCACGCAGATAGACAATAGATGAAGGGCGACCAAGACATTCCAGAACACAATCGAACTGCATATCTTTGCAAATGGTCACCTCGCTTTACAATTGACCAAAATATGTCATGACAAGCCAAAAAATACAAGCTTACAAAAAAGACAGTTTTGCTAGGACGTGATTGATCCATGGGATGCTAGGGTGAGGAACAACCGTAAAAGTGGGTGGATCAGCCCGTTCCACAAAATCGATTCTTTTCATGCAGTGGCGTGTAGTTACAGTTAATTCTCTAAGCAATGAACGAGCCTCTGTTCATGCACCCTTGACTTGCACCTACGCGCGTGGGAAAGTTGATGGAAATTTGAAAAAAAGAAAGCTGATGAAAGGTCTAAAAATAAGGAAAAACATAAAACGACAACACGTTTACAAAATACTTTGACGAAATACGTCTCCTACGCTGGATTGGTTATTTTCTTTCGCTCACTCACTTTCCGTTATTGGTGTATCACCATCGATTAATGCATCCATTAGGCAGTGTCTTATGTTTGGGATTGTAAATACAGGGTATGCAAGGAAACTAACGTTTATCTCCTGCATAGATCCAGATTCGAAGCAAAAAAAAAAAAACACCAGCAAACGTGTTGACATAGATGGACGAGAAGAGGACATTGCACACATTCTGTTGAGCACACCTTAAATGTTTCAATGTGAATGCTGCAAAGCAAACATAACTAACAACATACAAACATAACAACAACATAACAACAACCGTGTGTTTTGTAAATCTGTCGAGCATACCCATGTGAGGGCGATGATGTTTCAAGAATCTGTGCGATTCGTCGATGACAAGAACTGATCAGGCAGGTTGGATTATGCCGTTTCAGATGTATGAGCCTGCAGGGTGATGAAAGCAAGTAATGCTCCTGGCAACAAACATTTTCTCTGAGTACCTTCACATGTAAATCACACTCGGCAGTGGACAATTCCAAAACACAACAATTGATAACGGAGTGAAGCGATTTGCATTGCCACTCGGCACGCACTTACATGCAAGCTTGGCGGAAGAACAAGCAGAAGGCATGTTACCAGATGAACTGTCCCCATTTGGAGCACCTGATTTTCTCGATATCTCACCTCTTCATCACTCTTTGTAAAATGAGAATCGTGTACAATGGAGCCAGCAATGCTTGTCGCTTCAGGCCCCGCTAGATATGACTGATCCTGAAAATATCGCAGTATTAGAGCAAACGACAGCACCTCCTTAAAGACAACTCCACTTTTATGTATATGTACATGCATACATATATATAATATACATATTCATCATTATCATCATCATCATGGTGCCAAACAAACTGTAGCATGACTACCCCTGTAATACCATGGTAAGGGTTAGATTGTGGAAAGCGTATGTACCTGTTGGTTTGCCAGCTCTAGATTCCTCACGTCTGTCGTGTCATCATGCTAATCGCAAACAGGGGCGACGTTTTCGATTTTGGATAGGGGGACGAGATAAAAGAACCCTCGCTGCGATATTTGAGTAAAAATGGATGAGAATGCTTGCGTTTCGTAAATGACATTTTGCAATTGATCATTGCTATGTGCGCTGTACCATCGGTTGGAATGTCTCGGTGCAATTGCGAAGATTTTATCGGCACAGTGCATATAACCATCCAGACCATGGAACACGCAATGCATATATCGGTCATCTCTCACCTCCTGTCGGTTCATAAATTCCAAGGGCAACTAAAAGACATGTTCCCTCCTGGCAAACGGCCAAAGGCGACTGGCCCTTGCCCGTGGTGGCGCCGCCCCTGGGTGAGTCCTTAAAGTTGGTGTAGGCGCACATTTTCATGCCTCGTCGTTTTGCGCGCCACCCGTCCGGGACCAGAGATGTTTCGCGCGCAAAACGTGGGAAAGCGAACCAGCCGGCCGTGGTCGAGGGCTTCCCCCGCGAACAGACACGTCCATCAGGCCGAGAGATAAATGCAGCTCGGTTCGACGATCCCGCCGATCAGCTCACGTCGTCAAAACAACGCCAGGTGCTTCTCTCAGAACAGCCATGACGGCGGCCCCACCTGCCAAAATCGTTCATCGCGCCAAGAGGAATGGAGGCGAGAGCGGGCGATCGGCGAAACAACATACACACAGGAACGCACAACTAACATGTGAGGCTGTTTGCTATTTCGCCCCAGCAACCCCCGCCGCGCCGGCGCCACCGTCGCCCTAGATGCCATGAGAAGAGCCACGCCACGTGGGAACTGGGCCAGAGGGGGACGCGCAGGGCCCGCCCGAGGCGAGACCCGCCTTTCGTCGTCGCCAGCGACGCCACGCCCAAGATCTGGCCTAGGGGCACGTCGAGGGCCGGACTCTGGGAGAGGTGCATGCCGGCCCGGCGACGCATTGGACGGAGGGGGCGAGGCGCCAAACCCATTGGATCACGCAAGACGACGAAGGCGGGCCGAACCAGATGAGTGGTGTCGAAAGTCAATAAAGTATTATGCGAGAGGCTCCCGATGTACAGTACAGTGTCAGTGAGTGCGCCCGACGCCTTCAGCGGTATATTGAGGTCGACCCTCCTCCGAGGCCCCAGCTCACAGCACCCGGCTGTGATATTCGACACGGCGTACGACGGTCACCGACGACGGCGCACACGATGTGAGTGCCCAGGCTGTTGACCCCCCCCCCCCCTCCCATCCCACCGGGCCATGGACGGCTGGCGTTCCGAGCGTGCCCTTCACCCCGCTCCCCGCCGGGCGGCTCAAGCCGCGGTTACCGGATCCCTCCTGCGGAGCCGGGGAAAGACGGAGGGGCTCGGGTGCGTTACTGCGTAAGGTGCCGCGCGGCTCGACGCTGAGCCCGCCTGAAGCGATGGACTGGTGTGTCGCAGTGTGCGAGTGATTTTTGTCTCGTTGTCTTTGTGTGTGGATGCAGATGACGGCTTGCATTGCGATGCTTTAGCGAGGGAGCGAGGCTGGATGAGGTTAGCTCGGGCGGCGAGAGGACACTCGGCCCGGCGTTGGGCGGTGCTGTGTCCGGAGCCCTGGATGTATGCTTGGGCGCAGCGGCCCGCTCGTTGGCACGCCCCGTAGCTATCCGGAGTTGCCGGTGGAGAAGGCCATGAGAAGCGCTGCGGCTTGTCTGAGCCCTCACCAGGCCGTCGTCGCGGCCAGGCGCGGCGTACGAGTCGCGCCGACATGCAATAGTGGTAGAACGTGGATCAGGTGGACAACTCGCCTCATATTGCTCCATTCGTTGTTTGTTTGTCAAAAGTACGAGGTGGCCGGACCTTCACGGGTTCGATCCAGTGCGCATGCTCGGCTTCTCGCCACGACCACGCTGCCCTCTTCCCACTCGTCGTCGGTCGCTTTGCATAGGCCGGTGTACTGCGCAGTCTCGTGGGACTTGCGCACAGACCAAGGTGCGTTTTCCACGCCAACTGGGCGGTTAGTTTTCCGCTCCCGTTGTCGCTAGTGTGGGCGCGTCCTTTTGTGGACGTCTTGTCTTTTTTTGAGACGCCGAATTCCCACCGGAGCACAGGCGATGCGCATGCGCGATCCGCTCACAATCGCGCTGCCCTTTTGTCATCCATTTGATCGCCTTGCCGGGTGGACAGACGGGATGGCATTGCCGGATGCCCGCGCATGGCTCACTTCCCGTTCAGTTGGTCGCTCGCATTCCATCTCTCCCCTTGATCCGTTGCGGGACACCGAGCTCTTACCAAGCTCCGCCCGGGTGCGCCTGTTCACAATTCGTTATGTGCATGCTCCTCCATCTCCTTCGCTTGATCACCCGTCCACCCAATAGATCGGCTGGGCCAGTGAGGTATCCGCGCGTGGGTGAGGTCCATGGCCGTTTTTTTGTGTGTTCTGCTTTGTTGTTTTTTTGCCGTTAACCTCCTCTTTATTAATGTTTTCTTTTCTTTCCGCTCGCGTCGCTGTTAAATAGGTTAGCGCGGTCTAGCTCCGCCCAGCGCATGCGCTACATGGATTCCCTCAGCGAGCGCGTGTATTGTTCGGATTATACCTTCCTCTCCGCTTCGCTAGGCCTGGATCGCTCTCCGGCCAAATGATGCACGGGGTTCACGTTTGGTTAGTGAAGGGCCATCTCGTCGGAGAGGGATCCGATACGGACGCCGGAGGTTCGGTGTAGGGGAGAACGGCGTCGAATTTTCCGAACCGGACATGATCCCGGGATGTTGGCTAGAGGTCGAAGGGAGACCGCCTGCCAGGGTGTTGAGGCATAGCGGAGAGGTGCACCGAGCCCGCTGCATCTCGGGGGATCGCGCGCAATTCTGTGAGACCGGGGAGGGTTACTCGCGGGGCGTCGATCGGGACGGCGTTCGGAA
Organism: Pollicipes pollicipes; assembly: GCF_011947565.3. Lineage (NCBI taxonomy): Eukaryota > Metazoa > Arthropoda > Thecostraca > Pollicipedomorpha > Pollicipedidae > Pollicipes > Pollicipes pollicipes. The sequence goes on along the minus strand of NW_023596297.1, from coordinate 38,080,333 downwards.
AGAGGCACGTACGCCATCTGTCAGTCGACATGGGCAATCGCGGTAGAGGGCAGCACCCGGTGGTGTGCGATGGCGGCGCGGGCAGCCGCGACCCGCCGGCAGACGACAGTCTCTTGCGGTGTGGACGGACGGAGCAATCCACTGCTCCTGGCCCGCCGGCAAGCGGGCAGCCCGGCGGGGCTACGACAAGGACGAGGAGCCAGACGACCGTAGTCCTGCTTTTACGCAGATACACGTTTGTGGGTAGCGCGGCTCAAGACACAGTTTCGCTCTTTTTCGGAGGCGGCTGACTCGTTTTATTGTTTCCCACTTGGCCCCAGGCGTGACGGCATAAAGAGGCATTGGTCATGATGTGACCTTGGATCCGTGGGGCCGCCCGAGATGCTTGATTGTGCACGGCGGTAGCGGAGTCTATCCGTGGTATCTCCGCCTCGGAGAGGATGGAAGTCAGTCTGCTCTCTTCCGGCGTGGTGTACGCTGGGCCTTATGAGCGATTGGCGACGGGATGTTCGGGACGGATAGAGATCCCGCCATCGACGCTCATAGGGAGGGCGACGAGGAATCAGCTCGCCGGACAGGCCGGTCAGACCGGGTCTCCAGAGCGCGCCGGCCGAGGAGGCCGTAAGGCGTGGGCGCAGGTCGCGCCGGGCGCTCGTCGTCTGCCGAGGGGCTCCACCGTCCCATAGAGCGCGCTGTGTACCCCCAGGCCTCTGAGGGGCGCGCCGTGGGGCGGTACCTTGCAAAGCCTGCTCCGGCGGGCGCGAGGCGAGTGCGCAGAGGTGCCGGAGGCGACGCCTCCGTGCTGGACGAGGCACTGCCTAAGGCGCATGCGCGGCTGCGGGAAGCTGCGAGCAGTGGGCAAGGCCGTGCGAATGGTGGGCCGCCCATCGTGGATGGAACGTGGGGAGCGTCGTCCAAATAGGGAGCCGTCACTCTGGAGGTCAGGCGAGGGAACGAGTCGCCGTTCAGCTTCGGGCACTCGGTGTCGGCCCAGCAGCTGCGTCGGTGTCAAGCTGGCAAATCAACGTGATACACTTTGAACGGGGCTTAAACGTGGCTTTATGGACAGGTCGAAATGTGATAAATGAATTAAACTTAACTTAACGAGGACCCACGCGGACGAGCCAATTATAGTGCCAAGGCGCAGGAAAGGGGGGGGGGGGACCCGTATGCGTGCCAAGGATGAATGGGATGACGTGGACGCCAGTGTATGAGAATGTTTGGAATGAGTGTGATGGGGCGCCGAGTGCATGGAGTCTGCGTGGATTAGTTAAGGCCGGGGAGGGGGGAGGGGGGGGGGGGGAGGTCCCAGGGCCATTACCCAGTGGGCTCTTGCCAATATAATTTGCCTGTGCGTGGGACCCTTGCCAGTTGGGCGTATTAGTATGCACGCGATGCCGTTTTTGCCCCATTTAAATATTATCTCAAGCTGAAGGGTGGAGGCGGGGTACCGTGATTAAGGGCACACGGCCATGGGCGGGGGGACCGCCGTTCAAGGTGCCTGACCGAATCCACCATCCCGCCAATGCCCCGGTCACCCGCTTCATCCTAGCTCTGTGGCTCACATGAGTGTGTGTTGGTGTCGGGTGTACCGGAGCCACAACGTGCCGAGCCATGCGCTAACATCATCGGGCTCGTATGCTGACCAATGGGCCCCTCATGATAAATTCGCTCTTGTGGGAGGGTGTGACAGCGGCAGCCGGCGGCGTACAACATCCAGCGGCGGCCAGGCAGCCACGCACGACGCCCACCGCAAGGACCCCCCCCCCCACATTGGTACCTGCCCCCCCCCTTGGGTGCTTCCCTAGAGTCGGTACCTACAGCCCGCGGGTGCCTGCCTAGAATCGGTACTCGCCGCCCCTGGGTGCTTTCCTAGAGTCGGTACCTGCAGTCCCTGGGTGCCCCCATAAAATCATTACCAGCAGATTCTGCACGAACAGGGATAATAATCCTAGTAGCTTGCAGACAGGGGAGAAAAAGGTGAAATGGAACCTCTTAGAGATGGAGAGGGGAAGCCCTAGTTGAGAGAAATATTGTGAAACCAAAGGCCTTAGAACGAAAGACTCGTTAACTTGTTGTCGCCATATGAGTAGGTACGTTTTTCTAGCCACCACCCGAGTGGGGAAGGGACTTTCATTATTCCTTTAGTCTTTTCCAGTGTGGTGGGAAAATGAAAAGACGCAGTGCGGCAAACTTTTCAGTGAGTTTTCGTTGATTTTTTTCGCAGAATTGCGTTACTTCAAAACCTCACTGCATGTCAAGCCTAAGATAGTGCATACATATGTCATGTAAGTATATGACATTCGTATGAATGCCTGCTGGCTCATGACCAAAGCGATCCACTGCAGCAAATCACTAAAAAAATGTGTGTGGTCAAATCTTGTTTCGGAGATTACGAACGCATTTTATGTATATTTACATAAATACTTCAGCTCAGCTTGGATCGTTTGCATTCACCTCACTAATTCAAGCACGCCACTTGTGCGTGTTCTAGGAGAGGTTGAAACATTCCGGCTGATGAACCAATGCCATCACCATCGGTCAGCCGTCAAACCACGGAATTACACCAAAAGTGTCTCCTATTTCCAAGTGTCGGGAATCAACATCACAAAAGAAAAAAATCCAGAGATCATTGAACAATGCCACTTGACCTGAATGGCGAGTTAAGTGAATTGCTCCCATTGATAACTTAACACAGGCCTGTCTGCACAATTTAGTCTGAAGCCAGTCACATCTGTGTCTCCATGTTCATCTGTATGAAGTGCACACGCGTCAACCCAAGCCAGTGTCCAGCACGTATCTCCGTGGACCAAATTCTACGAATACCGGACTCGAGAGCGATACAGGAAAGCTATTTGGGAGCCGCTTCGATTCTAAAAGTGATATGGGATCTTACGTCAAAGTGATATGGGATCGTACGTCAAAGTCAAGGTCTCCGGTTATCAAAAGAGGCCAAATCTCTTACCTGAGAGGGAATTTGCATTCAACTCCCAGGATTCCTCGAAATCCTCAACACTCTCCGCCAGGACGGCTGGACGGGACCCCATTTTCTGAGCATCCGGCAAGAAATGAAATACCAGAGCAGAGAAGGCGTCATTTTAAATCCAACTGAGCACATTCCGTTTTGCCATATATACTGATTTAAGTGATCGGAGGCCTAATGAATGTTACTGGCCAGAGTCGAATCGAGACGAGCAAAAAGACGATTTTTCCTTTTTAGAAAACGTTAAGGCGATTTTGTCATAAATCTGTCAGAAGTATGAAACACACAACAGACATTTCTATAAGTGTCCTCAAAATGTGTCCGTGTCTAAACAAGTTGCCATGTTTGCAATTCCTTTGAAGTCCCTCCTCGGACATGTCCTCAGCAAGTAAGCCAACCTGCTGAAACTTAAAAGTTGCACGTTGGGTGTGAAACAAATAAAGACGAAGACACCGAAAAATTTGTGCGCCAAGAGCAGCCATTTTCGCAATGCTCGGAGGGCATTGAGGGGATATGTGTCCTCACCCATCCTGGTCGCGTCATGCTGAGACTCTGTCGTCATATTAAATAAAGGCTTAACCACACAAGCTGTTCAAACCGTTCATGTGACGAAACATTCATAGCTAATGAATATGTGAAAATATACTTTATGATATCTGATATAGCTACTTGTTACTGGAAATGTAAACTTCATTGCAACCAATTGCTTTAAAAAATTCCGCCAATCGGCGGACAAGTGCCAACAACATATTTGATCATGAAATTATCATGCAAGGCCCCTGAATACCAGGACAATCTTGGGAATGTCGCCCAGTGATCAATGAGATAGCACTCCGTTGCATCGTATGCCTAGCATTTCGATGCTAGAACATGTGATGGAACTTTATTCTGGTAAATATTGGCCCCTGTGAACGAAAATGCCTGCAAAGAATACCTCTCCCCCTGTGAGAAGTCTATCGTGGTAGGGGAGACTGTCCCCTCCTATCCGAGGATCAAGGGGGATTCATCCCCCCTTAGCGCCGTCCATCATTACAAATCACATCAAATGATGTTTGGTATGTCTGTCCGATAAGCCTGTTTTCGTACTTTTTCACGCGGATGCCTTTTCTATCGCACGTGCTTCTTTTGTGCGTTCTTTTCAAGCACATCACGCAAAATCAGTCATATCCAACCCGTAAAGTATCGCACGGGTAAACACAGCGAGTTTGATTTCTCTTACTTCATCAACAAGGCACCGACGGTTGGCTGTAAAATATCTTGGGGCTTCACAAGTGCAGGAATTGAATTTTTGAAGCAATGCTCCTCATGTTAACGTGGACAATACGATTTCAATCAACTCCAATCGCTTACTACGCCGATAATCAAAGCAAGTGCGAAGTTGCCTCACCACATAGTTTGATGTTTCCTGCAGTGAGGTACACCATCAAAAACCCTTTACCCACGACACGCATGTACTCAAAACCATTTTAAAAATCTCGCAATGTGCTTTGGACATCAAGACGAGGGACTGGCTGGCGGTCTTTAAACGCCATCTGGAATGTTTGCTGGAGCTATGGCTGCAAGGAGGCGAGCTGGCCTGAAGTGTTTGCTGGAGTTGTGACGGCAAGGAGGCGAGCTGGTCTGAAGTGTTTGCTGGAGCTGTAATCGCAAAGGAGGCGAGCTGGTCTGAAGTGTTTGCTGGAGCTGTGATCGCAAGGGAGGTGAGCTGGTCTGAAGTGTTTGCTGGAGCTGTGGCTGCATGGAGGCGGACAGATCAGAAATTTTAGTCCTGCTAAAATGTGCGCATTAGCCCTCGGTGGCGACCACCCGGGGACGTTATTCAGCTCTGTTGATAATTATTGGCATTAGCTGTTTATACGCTAGAATGATGCTTTAAAAAGTAAGGAAAAGGTGTCAAAATATTTGCACGAAAATTTAGTATCTGCTTAACACTCCGACAAGGCAAATATTGTTATTATGCAATTCCAATAACATGCCGCAGATAAACCACATCTATCTAACTAACCTGTCAATTAGAAACATGCATTGGTCGAGGGTATTGGATGCCGGCTACTTCATTATCGTTTGCATCGGTGCTGTGTGAAGCAACGCGAGATTTGAAAATTGTTTCATTTAAGGCCCATACATCTAAGATCATGGTATTGGCATGCAAGCCCTGTATGCTCTGTAATTACGGTAAGTAAGCTCTACAAATACTGTGTACCTACAAACAGGAACGCAGCAAATATTTAGGAGTTTGTTTTGCCGCGTCCGTTTCAGAGACGCCTCCAAATATTTTTAATACGTTTTGAAAAGTTTCGGAAAGAAGAATCTGGTGTCATACCTGTCCATGAAAGCATCATCTTGCTTGTAGCCAGCTAACCGCCGTTCATCATATTATGCGTCCCTACAAACATGCTTTTGGATATCGGCGAAACATTTTTAGCCGAAAATCGCTCATAAAAGGTGGGTGGTTAGGAAATAAACTGCTAAAAGTTTTTTTTAAAACTTCAAAGAGTTTTGCACCGAATTCCGTCGTGAACACGGCTATTATTAACAACCGAAATCTCTCTTTTACTAGAATCCAATCACAAAATGCATTTCTGACTGGGATGACGAGGATGAAAAGAACGAATATCAGGATCGGACCAATTTCAATACAGAGATCCTTCTATCATGATTCTAGGATTAGCATTTCTATGAAAAGCCTCCAGAGCAAGTAATATTCGCATTAGCGAGAAATCTGGAGCTCCCAGCTGACACCAGGCTTCAATGAATTAAAGGTACCCAACATACTTGCAAACCCAAGGCCGTCATTAATGGTCCGCGCCCCTCAGACGACCAGAGACAGCCAAAGGCCCTATGATAGTCAGCAAATCCCGAGACAGTAGGAATGCATTTCACCGGTTCATGGAGTCAAGACAGGCGGACTTCCAAAACCTGCTGACCGCTTGGATTGCACTGTTACCGTCATGGCCGCTATTAATCCTGGGGTCTTCAGGGACCCTTAGGTACGCAGAGATGATAGGAACCCATAGCAACTGCCAGCGGCCCGACCACTCACGTCACCGTCCAACTGTCAGGGCCCCGACTCACACAGGCTCCCGCCACCGTCCAACTGCCAGGGGCCCGACTCACACAGGCTCCCGCCACCGTCCAACTGTCAGGGCCCCGACTCACAAAGGCTCCCGCCACCGTCCAACTGCCAGGGGCCCGACTCACACAGGCTCCCGCCACCGTCCAACTGTCAGGGCCCCGACTCACACAGGCTCCCGCCACCGTCCAACTGCCAGGGGCCCGACTCACACAGGCTCCCGTCACCGTCCAACTGCCAGGGCCCCGACTCACACAGGCTCCCGTCACCGTCCAACTGCCAGGGGCCCGACTCACACAGGCTCATGTCACCGTCCAACTGCCAGGGGCCCCGACTCACACAGGCTCCCGTCACCGTCCAACTGCCAGGGGCCCGACTCACACAGGCTCCCGTCACCGTCCAACTGCCAGGGGCCCGACTCACACAGGCTCATGTCACCGTCCAACTACCAGGGGCCCGACTCACACAGGATCCCGTCACCGTCCAACTGCCAGGGGCCCGACTCACAAAGGCTCATGTCACCGTCCAACTGCCAGGGGCCCGACTCACACTGGCCCATGTCACCGTCAAAAGCCATTATGATAAGGAGCATTCGAGGCGGTCATGGGATCGACACGCAACATGTAAGAGGTATGGGTACGGTCAGCGACCCTATCAGGCTGTGAGAAGCCATGTTCTACTATTGTTCTGAGGCGGAGAAGCAAAGGAGAATTACCCAAGACCCTGAATCCATACCCCTGTGCGATCAAGAGTGTGTTGGCAGGTCAACAGAGAGAGTCTCGACAGGAGGGAAGAGTCCTCTGCAAGTAAGATCAAAGGGAAAGAGCCCTCGATGAAAGTAGAGGGCCCTGAGCATCGAGTGGCTCGGTGCCTTACCTTATATGAAGCCCAGCAACAGCACAAGGCCCTCCAAGCAAGTGGAGTGAATCCAAGACTAATATGAAATGTCCCTGAGCAACTAAGTGTTCTCTGGCATACGGGACCCGGGCAAAGCGTATGGAGATTTTCGGGCAAATTGGAATAATCCGTGAAGGAAAACCTCATCGATCAAGAGAGCCTAGGCATGGAAGCAGATAGCTTCCCAACAGCAGCGCTGGGCCCCACGAGAAAATGCAAAGAGATCAAAAAGGCAACGTAGAAAACTCCCTAGCGATCAGATTGACCCGGCATAACTGACATGTAGGGCCCGGGCAGCAGCGTAATGCATCTGGACAGCGTAATGAGCCAGACAATTTCTCCCAAGCAGCACCGTCTCGATCTGCGAAGAATGAACTTTGTCTGCTTATGGACTCTTTACTTCTGCTAGCAACTGTCCTTGGTATTCTGTAGGCCCAAAGATGTCCATTGTTGTTGTGTTTTTGTTTTGTTGTCAAACTGCGTCCGTTCGGCCGGTTCTGGGCCCCTTCGGAGCCTATAGGGCCCCTCGAGATGGCCTATGCGGGCAAGGTCCCGTGGCTTTCTCCCCTTCCCTCTGTATCCACCAACGCCTCGAGCAGCTTAAAATGGGACCCTCCAAGAACATAGAGTCATCCATTCAAGTAAGAAGTACACAAGACACAGCATGGAAGGTCCCGGAATGATCGAATGTGCGCAAGGCCCTCTATTCAAATAATAAATACCCACGACACCATGTGAAGGCCCCTGAACGATCGAGTGCGCCCGAGCAGGTTAACATGTAAGGCCTCCGTCAAGACCGTAAGGTCCTCCATCCAAATACAGGGAGTCCCCGAATGATCAAGTGAGCCCGAGCGGGTAAACAGATAGGACTCCGAACACAATTTTAGGCCCTAAATTCAAACACCAAGACCCAATATACAGGATCCCCGAAACAAATCCAGTGTAGCCGAGGAGATGAACAGATGGTGCTAACCCCGACAAGGGAGTAAGGCCCTCCATTAAAACACGAAGTTCCCAAGACATCATGTGGAGGGCCCCCAACCAATCGAGTGTGTAAGAGCAGGTTAACAGGTGTGACCCCCGACAAGGGTGTAGGGTCTTCCGTTCGAACATGAAATACCAACGACATGATGTAGAGGGCCCACAAATGATCGAGTGCGTCAGAGCATGTCAACATACAGAGCCCCTGTCAAGAGCGTAAGGTCCTCCATTCAAATAAGAAGCACAAGGAGGGCCCTCGACAGATGGAGTGTTCCCGAGTAGGCTTTCAGATCGCCCTGATAGGAGCGTAAGGCCTCAAATTCAAACACCAAGACCCAATTTGCAGGCCCCTCCACAATGCAGCGTGGGCGAGGAGGCGAGCAGAGGGGCCTCCGACAAGTGCGTTGTGCCCCCCCCCCCCCCCATTCAAATAGGATACGCCCGAGACCCAATGAAGAGGGACCCCGAATGATCGAATGGGCCCGAGTAGGTTATCAGATAGGCCCCCGATAAGAGCGTGATGTCCCCCCCCCCCCATTCAAATAAGAGGTACCCAAGACCAGTGTGGAGGGCCCCGAAAGATCGAGTTTACCCGGGCAGACTATCAGGCGACCCCCAAAAAGAGCGTAGGACCCTTAAATAAAATACTTAATGTGTAGGGCCCCCAGACAATCCCCGGGGTGCGAACAGGCTAATAGATGGGACCCCGACAAGTGCGTAGAGCCCTCCATTTAAATACAAATTCCTCAAGACCTAATTTGGAGGGTCCCGAATGACCGTGCGTGCCCAAGCAAGTTAAAAGACGGGCCCCCAGCAAGGGCGTGGGGCTCTAAGCCAATGGCAAAGAATTGTAAGCGCTCTATACCAATGTGAAAGGCCCATGAGCACATCGCGAGCGCGTGCTACGTGAACCGAGACCAACGTAAAGCGCCGCTGAGAAACCGAGAATATCCCGGCAGGTTAAGATCCGTGGCATGCTCCTGATTGACAGCCCCCCCCCCCCCTCTCCCCCGGCACGCTAGCAGGAGGGGGCCAGCAACAGCGCAGGGGCCTCCGAGCAAATGCAAAGGAATCAAGGGCAACGTGGAATGCTCCTTAACGATCGGAATGGCCCTGCAAGTGGACATATAGTTGCCCGGAAAAAGCACAGGGCAATTAAGCGTAATTAGGCTCAAAGCTCCCATTTCACAACTTTTCAATCATTGCATTTTGTTGTCATCTCGTAGGTCCTTGACTTTCGCTTGGACTGTTCTTAGTCGTCTGAAAATCCAAAAATGTCCGATTTTGTTGCGTTTTATGTTAAAAAAACTTAACCTGTTCGGCCGGTTATGAACCCGTCGGAGCCTATGGGCCCATTCGGGGCCCAGGGGGCGGGGACAATGACCCCGTGTCCCCTCCCCTCCGGATCCGCCCCTGATCAATGCAGATCATTGTTCGACACAATATGCTACAAAACAAGGGTCAACGGTTGAACGCTTGTCATCCTAGCCTTTACCCTAGCTTTTATTCACAGCACATACCTGTGTTGTGTTTGGAATGCCCCGTGGTAGGATGAAGCAGTGTTTCTACTTTTTTTGCACGACGGACATGGGCTCTGGCAAACCTTTTTCGGGGTGCAATACTGATATCAGACCTCCATGAAGTTACCGGTCTTCAAAGTGAAGGGTGTCAGTGCGCACTGCAATAATTCAGAACAGCGGGGCTGCTGAGACTTTGACGTGCGCTGCAGTACTGAGGCTCACCCATGCTACCTAGCAAGACGTGCATTTCGAGCACCGTTCTTGCAATGGGTGATGGAAGAGAAGACCAAAATGGCTGAAACTATACCTTGACGCTCGTAGTTCTGAAACCTATGGCGGCTCCCTGATAAGCATGCTCAGCATTCACAGATATGTTGCAGGGGCCAGTGTTGATAAATTTATCCAAGTGAAGCGATCGGACAGGCGTGACCTACTGAGTGGCCTCTAAACGACATCGCCGAGTCTGAAGCCGTCCTGCTGCAGCTGCGCGGCTTATGCGTTTGGATGTGTCTGCTCAGAATGAGATAAAAGCTTCCAGGTGTTGGTCCTTGTGCTCCGTATACCATCACCTGCACAAGAACACATTTCCCGTAGACAACCGTGGTACTGAAAAGTATCGACATGAGTTTTCGTCGTGCGTTTGAGATGCAATTGCGACTGTGCTCTAGTGATGATTCAAGCTATGCAGCTGATGACCTTGATCGATGCGATGCGACCGCTGCCGTGCCCGTAGTCCTGAGACCGGCAGCTGGTGGGTCATGTGTGGGAAGATAAACATCTTAATGTAATGAGCCAAACTGTCTCTGAAAGTGTTTATGAGCTTGCTAATTGTCCGAGTTTGCCGTAACGGCGCTGTGCAACGCCGCTGATCTCATATTCACCAAGTATTAAGCCTTGAGTTCTTGATCTAATGTACACTGGTTATTGCTGCCTACGTTCTGAACTGATTTTAGATCTCACCATCGAAGCTGATCAAAAAGTTGCACGCGCTCTGGGCGATGGTGCTGTTCCAAGAAGTATGACTTCTGTTTCGTCGGATTACCTTTCACGCCAATTCAAGTGAACTATGCAAAGACATTTAACATGTTGCTAAGGTCGGATGCGTCTGCGCGCTCTGGGACGCGGCTCAGTGAGACTGGTCAGGGCACGTAAGGCGGCCGGTGTAGGATCTGGCAGTCACCTGCTATCGAAGCGGCATATGCATAGTGTAATAAGTAACACTGAATGCCATTATAGGAAAGATTTAACATAGTTGGTCTGAAAGTGCTGTCTTGCACTGCTGCGAGAGTGACGTCCAAGGTGGTACCACCTTTTACTGACTGGACTCTGTTCGAAACATAGGAAACTATCAATCGCCCTTGACAGCTCATGCCAGGTTAAACGCGTCAACACATTTACCTCTTCTGGTGGAGACTGAGGTGACGTCATCGATGATGCACACTTTGACTAGCGGTAGGGTATATGCGCGTATCGCGTTGGCAACATACTATTGTGGGTTAAGTATGAAGCCAGTTGGATGTTGATGGCTTTCCGACTAGTTTTGCTTTGGCATTAAAGACAGCAATGAACCAAACGCTGCAGGATTGTGACTTGCTACTGGCTTTGTACGCCGAAGTCATTTTCGCGCCCCTCCATGGGGCTGGAACTTTCCAGGCTATGATCAACGCCTCAAAGATCTTGAGTACGTGGGGCCGATCTCGGCGAAGCACCTCATCAGCTGCAGTGCTACGGCGTCACAGCCCGCCACCCTGGGGCTGCTCACCGGTCCCAGGGCGGTGCTGAGCTCTGGCGGCGCCCCGACCCCCCCCCCCCCCGCCCTGAGGCTGCTCACCGGTCCCAGGGCGGTGCTGAGCTCTGGCGGCGCCCCGCCCGTTCCCGCCCTGGAGCTACTCATCGACTGCAGGGCGGTACTGATCTCTGGCGGTGCAGCTGACTGGCCGGCGTGTGGCGAGCTGCACACGGTGGGCGGGCAGGGCAGCAGTGGGTCACACTGGCGCTTCGACAGACCCACGGCCATGTCGTGCCTCACGTGCGAGCCGAAGGCGTTCGCTGCAGCCGTGTCCGGTACGTCCATGCGTCCAGTCCACATACTGTGGCCAAGAGTGGGCTTGTGTGATCCAGTCTCACATACTGTGACCGAGAGCAGGCTTGTGTGGTCCAGTCTCACATACTGTGACCAAGAGGGGGCTTGTGTGGTCCAGTCTCACATACTGTGACCAAGAGTGGGCTTGTGTGGTCCAGTCCACAAGCTGTGACCGAGAGTGGGCTTGTGTGGTCCAGTCCACAAACTGTGACCAAGAGTGGGCTTGTGTGGTCCAGTCTCACATACTGTGACCAAGAGTGGGCTTGTGTGGTCCAGTCTCACATACTGTGACCGAGAGCAGGCTTGTGTGGTCCAGTCTCACATACCGTGACCGAGAGCAGGCTTGTGTGGTCCAGTCTCACATACTGTGACCGAGAGCAGGCTTGCGTGGTCCAGTCTCACATACTGTGACCAAGAATGGGCTTGTGTGGTCCAGTCTCACATACTGTGACCGAGAGCAGGCTTGTGTGGTCCAGTCCACAAACTGTGACCAAGAGTGGGCTTGTGTGGTCCAGTCTCACATACTGTGACCAAGAGTGGGCTTGTGTGGTCCAGTCTCACATACTGTGACCGAGAGCAGGCTTGTGTGGTCCAGTCTCACATACCGTGACCGAGAGCAGGCTTGTGTGGTCCAGTCTCACATACTGTGACCGAGAGCAGGCTTGCGTGATCCAGTCTCACATACTGTGACCAAGAATGGGCTTGTGTGGTCCAGTCTCACATACTGTGGCCGAGAGCAGGCTTGTGTGGTCCAGTCTCACATACTGTGACCAAGAGTGGGCTTGTGTGGTCCAGTCTCACATACTGTGACCAAGAGTGGGCTTGTGTGATCCAGTCTCACATACTGTTACCGAGAGCAGGCTTGTGCGGTCCAGTCCACAAACTGTGACCAAGAGTGGGCTTGCGCGATCCAGTCTATATCTCCTATGAGGTTGGAGATGTCGAGAAGCATTCAGCGCGGTCGCTTACGACTTAGCGTTTGAATTCTCTCCTGAAAAAGACCTGTGCCCATCCACTGGATGCCACGCGCGGTGCGACACTCTCGTGTTTAGGCTTGGTCCCGCCGGGTTTGCAAGTCTCGCAGATTGTCATTGAGCGTCGGCCATGGCCGGCTCGGATGACGCAACTTGACACGTTGCAGTAGACAGCGTGTTCAGCAGTAGCATCCTGGTTTCCAGGAACGCTGCGAATAGTTCGCCACTGGAGCTTACTCCATCCTGGCACAAGAGGCGCCAGTGGGACTGCATCATGCCTGTGGGCATAGCTGGTTACAGGTGATTGTGCGGCCGCTGGCATGGTTGGTTGCCTCCTGAACCTGCCATTGCTTCCACAGAAGATGATGAAATAGCCTATCGACTCCACGTTAGCTACGGCGGATTTACTGTAGCGCCATCTACGCCCGCCGCGCTCCCTGAGCCGTCGCAAGACTCTCTTGGCTCCCAACTCCCAATAGACACAAATTTATCAGCCAGGCTTTACTTTCCGCAAGGCAAGGCTAGCTCGTTAGAGGAGGTTTCCCACTTCATCACATGATCATGAAATGACCAGTGCTGGCCAAAAGGGTTCCAATCCCAATCAAGATAGCAGCAATAGAAAAACATCCCCAGCTTGTCTTACTCAACGCTTCATCGGAATGCGTCCTAAAGCCTGTACCAGCGAGTGGTGTAGGGGTCGTCGGCCATGAGGCGGTCGCCCAGCCGCGCTGGCGGCAGCTCTGCCCGGGCGCCGGCACAAGCTTCATGGAAGGGTATCTGTGCCCGGCAGGTTCGGCGGCGCACTGCCACACCAGTACCCCCCCCCCCCCCCCCCCCCCGGTATATAGCGGTATAATAGCTGCTACTGGTTGAAAGGACTTTAACTCAACCCAAACCAAGCTAAACCAAGCACGGAAGGTGCTGCGGACACATCCGCGCTGGTCGCGTTGGTCCTCACAACCATAACTGCTGCTGAAACACGGGTTACACGGCGGCCTACGGGCCCTCTCCCAGCATGCTAAACCCAAGACAATGGAAAAACATGGTTGCGTGGGGAGGGAACGGCTGGTCAAAACAAAGTGCACCGCATGATACGTGAGGACGCGTCACACCTGTCTGCATGATCATGACGATGCGCCACTTCTGTCTGCGTAATTGTACGACGCGCTGCATCTGTATGCGTGATCGTGACGACGCGCTGCATCTGTCTGCGTAAGAAACTAAAAATGTCTGGTGAAGCCCAATCCAATCCTTTTCAATCGCGTGACTTCTGTACATTCAGATAGCTTGCTGTCATTTGTGAAGCGTACAGAAGTCAGTTTGAGCCTGATAGGCAAAGCCTTAAACCAATAGGTCGATTTCCTTCGGCGGCTTAACGGCCATAGCGACAAAGCGGACAACCAGAGAACAATGATGGCGTAGAGTGGTCTTCGTACTCGGCTCAGAGCAGTGTCTTTGCCATCCGTGCTTAATATTTGTGGTGATCTCAGCAGATCAATTTAGCGTTACGTTTGCAGAACGTCTTTTGCGTTTTCATGTTTCAGTTTCTATCACGCTGCCGGGACGTCCGCCATGGCCGTGCAATTAAGAGTGCCTGTGCCTTATTGCACGACGCAAAAAAGCATAAGACAGCATTCAACTACGCACAACCTCAGCCATTTGTCACCAGGGAGTCCCATTCACAAAGTTAGGAACCGCACGCCGATATATGGTGTCTAGAACGAGCTAAAAGAAGTAAAAAATGTACTTTCGTATAGCGAATGACCATGTCTTTCTTGGTATAGATTTCAGACTCTTTCCAAAAAAAGCTGAAAACAAATCAGATTTAAATTAGGTTCAGTGGTTTAAAAGTGCTTTAACGAAACGCACACGCATTGCTTTGTCTTTCGATGCCGCAAGAATTCGGCGACCTATCATTCAATGAACCGTTTATACCACCCAAATAACACCAGCTTATTGTGTTAATCCATTAGAATCAATGCATACTTCAATAAACATCGTGCAAGACACGTGCAATTCCGAAATAAAGAGCTGTCGCTAAAATGTAATGTTTATGCCTGAGCTGCGCCAACAGTTTTAGTGTATAACAGACCGATGCGCTGTGTTGGAAATCTGATCTGGTAATAGCAGCCATCCAGCTCGTATAGCAGCCATCTCGTATCTTTAAAAGAACGGAGATCCGTTCCATGATTAGCAAGATCGCTAGATTTTGAAAATGCTAGAAAACTATTGCATGCACCTCCCTTCTCTCACTTCTCCCCATCCCAATCTTCCATAACACTCACCCTGTCGTTCATTCTCCCGTCCTTCCCCACCGTTCGTCAGGCCACATGTTTAACCATGAGCGGCAGTGAGTAAATCCGAGTGCTCGTCCCCCCCCCCCCCCACCCCCCTCTCGTGCTCACTGCGCTGGCACAGATACGCCGCTTCCCACGCGGTGGCTGCGCCGACCGGCCAGGGGGAGTTTTTGTCGGGATGCGCAGGAAGGGGGGCTGGTGCCGGGAGGAAGCGGCTGTCATCCAATCGCAGCCCGGCCGTCAACACGACTCTGTTTTTTTCGCGTCGTCCCGCGAACAGCGGCTTGTGTTCAGCCGACCCAGTGACTGTGTGACTGCACCCAGAGGTCCCGGTAACGGACTGGCCGTGGTCCGTCCGGGCAGGGGTCACGAAGGGACGGCCGCCCGCCGGTCACAGACGCGCCGCTGGCTGATTATGGGCACATGGTTGGCAAGAGTTACTTGTTCGTGTTCAGCGGAATGTGCTTTCATTTCTGAGTCTGTCTTGCAGTTTACTCCGTACAGGCTGGATGATATTCGGCTTTTCCGATACAGCATATCGTTTTCTCAAAGCTTGTACTAAATAGCGTGAGGGAAATGGCAGCCGTTCGGCGATATGTCGGCATTTTGTCTTGAGGCTCCCGTCTTGAGGCTCCTATCCACAATTGGCTACGTCTGCAATCACGGAGGTTGTTCGTGATTTGCCCAAAGCCTTGACAGCTGATCTAGCCATGATTGGCGGCGGAAACGGCGAAATGGCCGGCATCGAAATAGACGTACGGGAATGAGGTTCACACACACTTCTGAGGCTGGTTCCGCTGCACCGGTCCAAATATTGGGCGTCGGCTTTATCACATCCGAAGGGAGTCGTTCTGTTATCTGACCGAACCTTATTCGGTGGCTTTCATTGCCGCAGAGTGACGAGCGGAAACTGCACTCGAGGGCTAAGATCCGAGAAATGGAGTTCAGCTGGCGTAGCCAGTCGAATGCTAAGGACCTAGATGATCATGTCTATATATAGGGCACTGAGAGTGATGCAAAACTGCCACCACTGCAGCAGCGCAATAAAGGTGCAAAGACGTCAGTCTTTCGAACATCTCAGCGGGAAGTCTTCTCGGAAAGTCCTGCCAACTGCGCTAATCCAACGCCCAAACACAGAACCCTAGGTGGACGCCCTCTAATCGGAGCGGCAGAGGCCAGGGTGACATAATGACGGTAATGCACACAATCAAGGCCGGCGGACAGACAGACAGCGTCATCACACACCCCACAGCTCGGCGGACCCTCCGCCGGCTCTTTCCAGCGGAGCGTTCTCCACCCGCCGGCGGCCAGGGTGGCACTGCTGGTGGAGGGCGGCGGCCCGGGTAGCACTGCTGGTGGAGGGCAGCCAGCCCCTGGCCGGGCGGTGCCCCGGGCGCACGGCCATTACACCTCACCTGGCCTGGGCGCCGAGCCCGCCGCACACCTGGCCGCCGTCAGCCCGCCCGTTGAAGTCTCAGGCAGCCAGGCCCTGGGCATAACTGCGCGATGCCCGGCCGCCAGGGGCCCGCGCAGGGTCAGAGGCCGCGTCATCGCGTCGCACGACACCTTGGCCGCGGTCACACTGCCAGTCTGTGCCATGGAGAAACCCCGCCAGCGGCGCTAGCCGTTTGGGGCGCAGCTGGCGGCTGCTCGGCGGACGCGGCAGGCTCCCGTCCTGCACCGTGCCCTGCCGGCCGGCGGGCCGGCGGCCAGCGCCGCCGCGGCGCAGGTATGTGGGCTAGCGGCCGGCCGGCGCTCGGCGAGGCGGCTACTAGACAGGCGGCCCGTGTGCCGGCCGACAGCGGAGCGGCGGCCGGCCTGCCGCCTGAGTCACCTGCTGCGCTCCCGGCTGCGGTCAGCCGACCTTGGAGCCGGCCCGGTACAGCCATCGGCTCGCTCCCCGCCGGCGCCCGGTAACAGCCCAGCCCACCAGTTAAACCTCCGTTGAGCCAGCAGGCGATGCCGGTCAGGCGGCACTAATGCCTCGCCGTCCATCACACCTGATATCGGCACCAGCAGAGGAGGTTCCCGAGAGGCGTGGAACTGGCCACTGCAACTCAATCTCGGCCGTCTCAATCGAGCTTTTCTCACTGCGGTTTGACAGCTGCGGCAGGCGAGACTGCGCTTTATGTTGAACGGTATATTTCTCCTTTAACGATGAACGGTTGGCACATTGTATTCACGCAAACAGCACAATACTTGTATCACAAGTCATCAATACCAAAATAATCGGCTCATATCTGTGGCGCCATCTGGCGGGCGTCGCGTACAGTATTTACAGGCAGACCGGGGGGCGGCGGTGGCGGGCTGGCGCGCGGCCGCGGGAAAAGGACAGCCGCCTCGCCGGCACTGATCAGCGGCGCAGGGCAGGAGAGCGAGGAGGCAGCGCGGCGGGCGCCCACCCGGCCACCACACTGAGGTCGACGCTGGGCCGGCGCGCGCCGGGCCGGGGTCAGCGCACACGGGGGACGTCCCGAGCGGGGCGGCGCACCACGGCCGGCCAGGATACATCAGTAGCCGATAGGGAAACGGCACGTTGGAAGAAAGCGTACAAGTGCAGCGGCGGAAGTGTGGCGATGGAAACTCATGTTAATCCAACACTCAAGGCAGCCGGAGAGACAACACTGAAAAGAAACACCGACTGATGTGCGAACGAGGAATACCAGCATACACGGCCGCTTGGCTCACAATAAATGCGAACATTAATGGCATGGCGAGTTAACAAACTACTCCGAGCACCGTCCGTCCAAGCAAACCTTCCCCCCACGCGCTTCGGCTCACCCTCATATGGCGCCGCTCCTGGCGAGAAAGACGAACACCAACAGCGGCCTCGGCCGCCCACAGTGACCGCTGTGCCAACGCTCACCCGAAAGACCAGCTTCAAAACCAAATAAAGCATCTAGCTGATCTGATTTGAAGATCCCTACCAAACAAAACAACGGAGCGAATTTTTGCCTCACACTAGACCCTGAATGTGGAGCCATACGTCTAACCGGTTCGATCTACCGGGCTGTCTCATCAGCTCACGCCTCGCGCGGTAACTGAAAGAGCAGCCAACAGGTACTTGATGTTGGTATGTATGCATGTGTGTGTGTTTGTGTATTCGTGTGTGTATATATTTATATATATTTACAAGGCACTGATGTCAGGATGAGCTGGGAAGAGGCCGGTCTCTCCGGCGCTGATCCATGTACAAAATAACCCCGGACAAGTCGGCCGGCCGACGCAAGCGAGGCAGCGGCAGCAGCACACACATTGCAGTCACTCGCCCGGAGCCGGGCACGCGCCCCGACCTTACTGCCGAGTCGCCCACTTCTGTCCGGCTCGGGGCCACACGGTGAGATACGTGCGTGGTCTGCGACACGCAATGCCCATCCTACACGTAACGTCGCCACAGAACAACGGTGGAGAGGTAGCGGAGCACTGGCTGGGTCGACCAACTCCAGGGCTGGCACAGCGACACAAGCACAGCGTTGGCACGGGCGCGCATGGCGCCACCTCTCGGCGACCGCCAGCACTTGCGTCTGGCCGGCGGGTGGCGGGCCGGCACCCTCAGTCGGTTGAACGCGCGCCGTCACCGAAAGCGCGTCACGAGTTCCTCGCCGGCGGCGGCGGCGGCGGCGGCGGCGGCGGCGGCGGCGGCGAGCCCGAATATCATAACTTGACCGAAATGGTTTTGCTGGGCGAGACGAGGCTGAGCGGCGCCACCTGCTCGGGCGGCGTCAGTAGCGGCAGCGACGGCGAGCGCGGCATCATCGTCGATGTCAGCACCGGCGGGAACTGGAAGATGGAGCCCTGCGTGGCGCCGAAGTGCGGGCTCAGGTTCGCCATGGGAGAGAACGATGGAAAGAAGTGGAACGGCGCGTACGGCGTCGGCGTCGGCCCGACTGGCAGGTAAGGAGGCGAAGCCAGGTTAACCACGGGCGTGTTCAGCGAGTTCGCTGAGTACGGGTGCGGACTGGAGAGCGGTGAGCTAGAGTCCATCGACGTGATGGACAGCGGGCTGGGCTTGGGCTTGCTCGGCTTGCTGTGCGCCGGTCGTGGCTTGGGGCCGCGCTTCGGCATCTCCAGGTTCATCGGCTGCTCCTGGGCGCGCCAGTCAGGGCTGCGGCTGCGCACGGCCGGCGAGCGCAGCGGCGACTTCGGTGTCAGAAGCGACAGCGGCGACTTGGGCGTCTTCAGCGGCATGGGCGAGCGGATGGGCGAGCGGCGCGGCGAGCAGCAGCGCGGCGAGGCTAGTGCCAGCGGCCGCCGCTCGTACGGCGCTGCCAGCGAGTCCGCCTCGGCCGACACTGCCTCCTCGGGCTCGCACTCCTGCTTGATGCAAATTGGCGGCACGGGTGGCAGGCGCGGCCGCTCCGGCGTACCGGGCGGCTCCAGCTTAACACGCGGCTCACGCACTGCGGCCGGCCGTGCCTGCGACGGTGATCGGCTGCCGCCGCTGTCGGTGCTGTCCTCGGCGGCCGGGGGCGGCGGCGGCGGCGGCGGCGGCGGCGGTGGCGGCGGCGGTGCGTGCGCGGCGCTAGGCTCGGGCGCGTGCGGCGGTGGCGGCCGCGGCAGCGCCGAGGAGACGGGTGGCAGGTCGTGGTAGCCGCGCAACTCGCGGTACATGTCGCGCGACGGCAGCCCGCCCATGGCGTACGGGTGCCGCAGAAACGACTGGTACATTGACATCGACTCCATCGATGAGCCTGCCGCCGGGAAGGGCGTGTGAGACGGGCGGAGCGCGGGCCGGCGGGCGGGCAACCCCGACGGCGCTGCTGCCGCCACAGCCCAGCCCGCACGTCTAACCAGTTCAAATAAATACTGGCAGCAGTCTGGCCGGTCAAGCCTAAACACGAGCCAGAGGCGACACCCATTTGGTTTATAGAGTCGTGGTACAATATACAGCGGCGTTCCCACGTTTGACGAGTGTCCAATCAAACATCCACTTTTCGTTGTTTTTTGGGGGAGTGATGGATTCTTTTCAGCATTTTACACAGATAAAATGTTATCAGCTAAGCGAACACGAGCGCCTTCTGCGACAATCGAGCGAGGCGATGATTCTAGAATGTTCTGCCTCCTTCAGACACATCAACACAGGCAGATGTCAGCAGAAAGGTGACGCATTATAAACAACTTTTTCACACAAACCATTCTTGGCCTAAAGTGGAGGGGAGCAAGATGCCACTGGAAGTAACCATAGGAACATGGCGAAAATGCACATAATCCCTACAAGACACTCGCATCTTAAATAGTCACGCAGATCAGGGGAATTCACCCATGCACATGCAGACATGCCTACCATCAGATTCACATGACATGGTGCTGGCACGTACTTCTCATCAAGTTGTTGTGTATGGCACTGGGGTAGGGACTGAAGCCGGCCATCTTCGGCAAGGCGGACGGTGGCGGCGGCTGCTGCTGCTGCTGCTGCTGAGACGGCGGCGGCGGTGGCGGCGGCGGCGGCGGCTGGGGGGTACCCGGACTACCGCCGCCCGGGCCGCCCGTCTTCTGTAGCTGCTCCATCTTCACGTGGAATGGCACAGACTTCTCCAGCTTCATGTGCTCGGGGAAGGTCACAAATCTGGCGGCAGGTGGCAGCACGGGTGAGCAAGGTGGCAGCACCGACTGCCACGACACGCGTCCGCCCTCGGCGGGGTGACGTCAGACGAGGATCATTATCATAGACCAATTTAGACCAGACACGGCGGCTGGTGAATAAAGCGCCATCAAATGATTGCGTGTTTCACACGAGTTTAAAAATAAAACTAGTGATAGCAATTCTTTGATCGTGTCAGAGTGTTCTGGAACCAGAGGGGGGGCCAAATAGGTCACCACAGCGACACCAAGCCTCACAATGAGAGATCATGATCTAGCCTGGCACCGCGCTTTGTCAGAAAGATCCGGACGGGAACGGAGCAGCAAGATGGCGAGTCCATGAGGTTCCACGAAAGCACATGACATCGTCCCAAGTAACGCTCCGCTGCCAAGTTCGAGCTCTAACTTTGACAGAAGCCGGGCGACCGGCGTCTCAGAAAGTCGACGGCATCACGCTCAATGGACTAAGTCTGGGAACTCGGCACGACGCCCGGCGGCACCGGCTCTAATCAGGCGGGCCGTCCTGCGCGCGGCGCGTGACGGCCGCCAGCCGGGTCCGCCGGGGGCGCCCGGTTGGCGGCCGTCGCCAGACTCGTTCAGATACGCCCGCGTCACAGATGGGAGATGCACCGACCAGAATGGCGGCTGAGTGGTGATCTCCCGGCGCCACCGACTCTTCCAGGCGCAGCTGGTGTGTACAAGACACTAGTGCGAGAGGGGTATTACGACAGCGGCCAGGTGCCGTCACAGGGGAAGTGACATGCCTGGCAGATATCGGTGTCACACACTGTACGCGATCCTGGCAGATGCTGTCGCCGGCCCGCGCACTCACTTGTAGACGAACTTCTGGCCCATGACCTTCTTGATGATGTTTTTGTCATAGTAGTAGCGAAGCGCACGACTGAGCTTGTCATAGTTCATCTGCGGCTTGTTCTTGCGGATACCCCAGAGCTTAGCGACCTCCTCCGCGTTGACCAGCTTGAACTCGCCCTCCTGGCTCGTCCACTGAATGATGGGCGTGTACTGGTCGGACAGCAGCAGCTCCAGCAGAAACTGCCACAGCGTGATGTTGCTGTCCATACCGACTGCAACAGAGCGGCGGCGGTGTCACACGACCGTCTCAAGCTCGCGTCGCACCGACAGCTCGCCGCGCCCACCACACGGGGCATCATCTACCCGTGTTCGCCACTTCAAACAAAGACCACTGACAGTGGCCATATCGGACGGGACGGACCAGACGGCGACAGACAGACACGCCGCACCGGCAGCGACGGCAGGCGGCGGACGGACGGGCCGCCGCCTCAGCACCGCTCGTCGCACCAGCCTGCCTAACGCACCCACATGTCAGCACAGCCGCCGACTGCCGCCAGCTCCGGGAAGTGGATTGGTCAGAGGGAGCTGCACTCCATCGGCGCGGACGCGCGCGCGGGCCACGAGGCACGCTTCTTCTATCTGTTGGGGGGGGGGGGGGGGTTGTGAAGGGTGAAGGTGAAGGTTTACCCAGCCGGCGCATCTGACCGTGGTAGGAGCAGGTCTGCTGACGATGGGTCGTTCCACGATTTAAGGCGTACTTCCTTTTCTAGCGTGGCGCTGCAAGCATACCTCCACTTCAGGGAAGCGCACAGAAGCGACAGAGGCCTCGCCGAACGATAACAGCCGACATCAGTAGCGCTCTCGATGTCTTATCGGGCCGGAAACAGCGCGTGTAACCCAACTCCATAGCCCGACCCGCCCCACCTCAACACAATCGAAGCGCCGATAGCGCGCCGGGAGCCAGCACCAAAACAGCCGCACTCTCACCGGCGCGGCCGCCGGCGACAGACCGGGGCGGGGCGAGCCGGCCGATCCCGGCGGCGGCGGCCCGGACAACGGCTGCCGCCGATCGACGCACACAAGTTCGCCACACGGTGAAAGCAAGGCCGCCACGCGGTCCAAAGGACACGGCGTTTCGTGTCACAGAGGTGTCAGGGATGGCGGAGCGCTTCCAAGCAGCGGCGCCGCCCCGGTGTCACTGTTCGGGAGCGCAGCTGGACAGCACACGTCCGCTGCATGCCGTCCCACACGTCCGCTGCATGCCGTCCCAGACGTCCGCTGCAAGCCGTCCCTCACATCCGCTGCATGCCGTCCCTCACGTCCGCTGCATGCCGCGCCACACGTCCGCTGCATGCTGTCCCTCACGTCCGCTGCATGCCGTCCCTCTGTTTGCTCTACCAGAGGCAACGCTGCAGCCGCTCAATCGTCGCGCCGTCCTGTGGGCCGCAGCCAAACACGGCGCACCGCCGCCGCCGCCGCCGGGCGCGGCCGGCGCTGGCCTTGTCCGGCGGTGCTGGCGACGGCTGCAGATACTGCCCCACACGCACGCCAGCCGGCGACACCACGCCAGCTCGCACCGCGGCCGGGCGGGAGCCGACCTGGCGCCGGCTCGCGGCGGCCAGTTCGCCGAGAACGGCCGCGCGCGCGCCCGCTCCCGCGCCCATTTTCCCCGCCGGTCGACGGCGCGGCATCCGCAGCATTTCCGGCGGCTCGCCCCGCCCGGGCGGTGGAGCCGGGGCTGACCTGACCCAGCTGAAGCGGGGGCGCAGGGACACCTCCTGACCTGATCGGGGCCAGGTCGGGGGGCTCTGGTGACTCCATCCCTGGCACCACGCCAATTACGTCGTAAGTGCTGAGCCTGCGCTCGTTTAACTGGCGGGCGCCACCCGTCCTGACAATGTCGCGCCGCCTCACCTGTGCATGGCCTGGCTTGAACGGGCTTATCCACCTACGAGCTGCGAGCCGGCCGGGCCCGTCACCCCCCCCCCCCCCCCCATCCACCCGCCCAGACGGGGCGCGCCCGTGCCGTGCGGCGCTTATCTGCCGCTGCGGCCGCGCCATAAGTGTCCCGGCGATGGTATCGGCGCCGCCGGTCGCACTCCTGCAGCAGCAGAGATGCGGACTGGCCGCCTGCAGACGCCGCGACCGCCGGCGGGCGCGCCGGCCGCCAGGGTGCGCATCTCGGCCGGCCAGCAGGATGTGGCGCTGCCAACGCGGCGCGGCGACCGGGCGGGCGGTGCGCGGCGCGCCTCGTGGGAAGAGCGCGCCGCGAAAGAAGCGGGGAGCCACCCCCCTTGATCTGCCCGTGAGAACGCCGACAGCAGCGGGCGCGGGGCGCCTGCCACGGCCGATCCGCCGCGACGGCCCAACTTGGCAGCGGCGCCGGCCGACGCGCGGCCCGACCGACAGACGGCTCCATCTCTGCCGCCGACCGCCGCCGGCCGGCGACAGTTCGGCGAACGGTGCGTCGCTGCCGACGCCGCGGCCGCGGCTGCCGCTGACCTCGAGCGGGGCGCGTGCGGCGCCGCGGTCGGACGCGGCGTGCCGTGCCGTGACACACGCCGACGCCGCCGACCCGGCTAAAATTGGCCGCTCCGATCGATGCGCGCCAGTGGGAAGCGCCGGCCGTTGGTGACACCACCGCGCCGCCCTGCCGCTGTTCGCACGAGGTCGGCGGCGCTCGCATGACCCCGTCGGTTCAATTTCGAAGTGGCGCGGGCGACATGGAAGCGTGCGCCGCATCACCGAAGGTCGCCGCACAGCACGCCGAGGACGCGCGCAGGGGAGAGCCGACGGCGCGCCGAAGTGGCGCCACCGCCGCATGCGGAGGCGCCGACGGAGATGGAGCGGAGGAAGACGAGTGACGCCTCCGAAATCAGGAAAGGGATCGGTTTGATATACGCTCGAACAGACGCCACATACATCATGACTCAGACACGGCCGTGAGTTACGGGTTGAGAACGGACCGTGTGTTGAGAGAAGGACCACTTGTCTGAATAACGGTTGGCCTAGAATAACGGTAAAAGGCACATTAGCACGCAATAATTCGAGCAAAAACCCAGAGGAAGTTCCTGAGTTAGTGCCAGTGTGATCTCGAAAGGAACGCCTGCCGTGAACCATCGCGTCGAATAGGACGAACCAGCACGCTGACATGAGGAAAAGGGTTCTCAACCAGCGAAAAAAAAACCGAAAAGCTGCCAACCCGTCAAACAGGTGGCATGGAAAGCCTTGCTTGCGTGGCGTAATGGACCAGCCCGTTTTCCAATGCAGCCCAGCGTCGGTATGTTTTGAGCGCCTGACCGGCGCCGGCAGACGCGTAAGGGCCTCGTCACGGCACAAACCAAGTGGCTATTGGGCAGTCCGGACGGCGGCGTGCTCCGTCCCGGCCTGCCAGCAGCGGCGCTTTACGAGCAGCGGCGCACCCGCATCCTCCCTCCCCCCCCCCCCCCCCCGCCTCCCCTGCTGCTGCTGCCGTGTCCGTGTCCGTGTCCGTGTCCGTGTCGCGGACCGGCACCGGCCGCCGCCGCTGCCCTCTCCGTCCGTCTCTCAGCAGTAGGCCGTGTCTCTCCGTCCACAGACGCGCACGCCCTATCTGGGTCAGGGGGCCCGGCGCGGCCAGCCGGCTACCCTCAGCCGTCCCCAGCGGCCGCCGATGCCGAGCACAAACAACCAGCGAACCACAGACAGGACGGCGGTTAAGCCGCGTCACCAACGCGGCCTGCGGCCAGCGGCGGCCGCTCGTCACGGACTCAGTCAGAAGGCAGCAGCCGTGGGCCAATCGCGTCGCCGCTGCCTCCGCGCAGGCTTCGCTTCCGCCGTGCGTGATTCAAACAGCGTGCGACCGTTGGCGAGCGGCAGCCGAAAATACCGGCGGCGCCCGGCCGGCCGGGGTGAAGGACTCCCGAGGCAGCGGCAGGTGCACCGGCCAACAATGCCGTCGTAATGAAACCGTACTTAAACGGCCGGCGCGGCAGCGCGAGCACAAGGGCCCGGCCGGCGCGCCGCGTCAAAGGACACCCGCCGGGGGATCTCCGGTCGACAGAACAAGAAGGTAGACAGGATTACGAATGTCGCCAAATGGAGGGGCGCTGATACCCCTGCGTCTGTTTGTCAGCCGTTGTTCTGGTGGCGGTGAGCTCATCGGCCCCCACCCCCAGCCCCACTTGGTCGCCGTTGACTTAGAGAACAGGACCACGTCGCCATTACCGGGAGAGTTGCCACAGATCTGGAGTGTGCTTAGAAAACTTCGAAGAGCACTCTGACTCCCAAGTTCATTTTGCCTGCACAGATTTCGAGTTGGCTCCAACAGGCGCGCCTGACAGTGAGTGTCTGAAGCAGCATTTCTGAGAACACATCGCCTAAGTACCTTGGTGTGCCTAGATCATTATGTTGTTTCCATACTTTGCATGACTGCACGGCCCATGGGCTACATGGTACTTTTGAAACTTAGCACGCACGTAACTGGAATCCGACCAGCCCAGCCCATCTTACTCATCCACTGCGCAAACATTACTTCGCCCCAGACGGTCACAACGATCAGCGCTGACGCATGCCGAGAGCGGCCTTGATATCTAAACCCCCCAGTCGACAGGCAGGTCACACCGGCAGAACCGGTCTGTAAGCCTGAACTGAACGGACCGTCGCACAATCCGTGCACCTCTTCGTCGGACCAAAACGGCACGGCAGCACGGGGGTCGTTCACTCGGACGTCCAGACATGGCACACCTTATGGTCCGAGGACTCGCACCGTTTCGGGGCCCCACGCGACGGCGCTCCGGCTCCGGACACTACGCGCCCGCATGACTAATCACAGCACCGTGTGACGCAGTTGCCGCGCAGGCTCGCTGCGGGGGTGCCTCCGCCGCCGCCGGCCGGGGGTCCCGGGCCAGGCCCGACCCAAACCGCCGCCCCATGCTGCGCCGCTGCGGCGAGACGCACCATCGCGCGCCGGACGGACCGGCACAGCTGGACGGCCTGGCCCGCCGACCTCAGAGCGGCCCGGCCCGCGGACAGGCAGCCGCCGCGGCTGTCCTGTACCGGCCCTGAAGCCGCGCCCGCCGGCTCGGCCACAGCACCCCGGCACCGAGCCCGACGCAGTGCACGGCCACAAACACGCGTGCTCTCCGCCCGGACGCAGCAGCATGCAGCAGCCGGACGGAGGAAGCGGCCCTATCGCCGGCAGTGTGACGTCAGCATGGGACGACGGCAGCCGCCATCACCGCGCTGCGCCCGCTGACTGATCAGCAGCGTGCGCCGCCGGTCCCGGAGCGCTCACTCATACGACGGCGCACCGGCCGGCGAGACAGGGTGCCCGGCTCGTGTCAGCGCGTCAGATGGCGCTGGTGGCGCAGAGTGGCGGGTCGCCGCACTTGCTGCTGGCCGCTTCACACGACCCCCTCCCCTCCCTTCCCCCCCCCCCCCCCCCACCACCTCCCCTCGGCAGCCATCAGCTGCCGGCCGCCGCCTCGCGCGCGGCCGGTGGTGACGGGCACCACCTGTTCACAACAAAAACAAGCCGGACTGACGCAGCGCCCACACGGCGCGACATGCACCGGAACAGGTCACCATGGAATAAGCCCGGTAGCGGTCCGGCGTTGTGATGTGGATAACATTCACCCGGTTTACATGGGCAGCCGAGGATAATTCGAATTAAGATCGGAACGGATCATGCGACGTTAACCCTCTCGGCGAGGGGCGTTTACATGGGCGAAACCGGCTTTACGTCGGATTGACGGTCGATAGTTCGATCCCGCTTAGTTCGAATCAAGGAACGGATTATGGGCGAAAACTGCGCTTTTGAGGCGAACTGAACAAAACAAGAAGAAAAAAGCCGGTACTCTGCGTATGCATGGCGAATGTCACGAGCCATGGTGGGCGCGAGACGGCGTTGAGGGCGAGGAGGAAGATGGACTCCGTTGGAAAAATTATCTGTGCGGGACTCATAGGCTTTATAGCTACAGCACAAGCCATAGCACTTGAAACACAAAAGTTGCGCAGTCAGCACTGCCAAATCGGTCACATAAGCAGTGTTATATGAACATTTTTACTAGCGGGAAACTTTGGCTAGCAGGAAATCGGTATTTTCTTGTATTGGCCAATGACGCTCACAAACTTACCACACTCAAATCAGTACGGCACCAAGCATCATGTCATCTACTTTGCGCAGCCCAAGAAACACATTACCTGCTCCCACACTAATGCATTTATGAGCAGCCTGCAGCAGTGAGCTAAGCTACATAAATGACTCATGAATGCTACATAGCTAGTGGCAAAAATTGTGTAACTATGTTGTCTTTCCCCATCCAATGCATCATCAGTACCTGAGGGCAGCATTGTCATTCAGACTTGGCATGGACTGGCAAGTCAGAATGCAGCTATTTGCTTTCTTGACATACCAGGGTTGAAATACTGCTTTGATATCCTTGCAGTCAACAGCATTGGCTGATATGGACTGATGGCTAGGTGGCACAAACAGCTGTGTTTGCACAGTCCAAAGATCATAACATGTGAACCAGCCCAAGAGCTGTGTTGTGAAGAAAGCAATCTTGGCTCAAAATTCATAACAAATTATTCATTATAGCAATGGTTCAATTATCCACCTCATGGTCTGCAAAGATACACATCACAAAAAAGCACCAAGGTAACAATTTACTCACCAGTGCAAAAACAGGTAATGATGTGCACCATAGATATGTTCTCTGTGCATCATGTGGCATTAGGTTAGGTTTACTTGATTTATGCAGTTTTCTTCCACATGACAAGCACAAACCTGGATTTGGCAGAGTACTGATGACAGCTATTGTCACCCAGTGCTCACATTTGCTTTCTTGACATTTTGAAACCATCACTGGGCAATTTTGGTCCCATCATTAAAAATAGTTCACATTCTGCAGTGACTGCAATAATCTATTGTCTATATTTGTTGATCCTTAGCATCATGAAGGAATTATTGAGTTACCTGTCTCACACACATGAAACTGACAAGCAAAAAACAGCCTAATTTCATCAAAAACAAATATTCCAGCCCCTGCTTCCTTGCCAGTTGGTCTACCAGTGTGATGTAACTTCATACTTCCTTGACGAGCCAGTCACCAATATTCAGCACATCCCTCCAGCCAATAGGTGGTCAACCAAATGTTCAAGTCACAGGAGGAATGTCTGCAAAATTAATCCTGGGGCAGTTATGTATTCACTTAATGAAAGGAACTATTGGTATTCTCTGCAAGAATTGTTGAACAGTTGAATTACCTACCTCATGGCCTGCAGACACCCATCACAAAAAAGCACCAAGGTGACATATTTAATCACCAGTACAAAAACAGGTGATGATATGCAACACAGACGTGTTCTCCATGCAGAGTGTGACAACATGTTAGGTGCTAGTTTATGCACCGTTTTCTTGCACATGGAACACACAAACTTGGATTTAGCAGAGTAATGACAACTATTTTCATCCAGTGTTCACATTTGCTTTCTTGACGTTTTGACCCCATCATTGGGCAATTTCGGTCCTATCATGAAAAAAGTTCACATTTCGAGCTGACTGCAATGATCTAGATTTGTTGATCCGTCATATCATGCAGGAATTTTTGAGTTACCTTTCTCACACAAATTAAACTGGCAAGCAGCCAGCATCCTAATTTAAGGAACATCTGCAAAAACACTCCTGGGGCCTTAAGGTATTAACTTAACGAAAGAAACTTACAGGCATTCTCTGCAAGAATTTTGAGCAATCCAAAAATTAAAGTGAGAACAAGTCAAAGCTATATAAAATGACCATGTTACCTCCATCTGGCTTTTGGAAGCATGGAGCCCGTCCCAGATGTAAATTAACCTAACCTTTAGGCGGAAAGTTAACACCAAACACCGCCGACGCCTGCTGTTTGCATAGATCAAGCGCCTAACAATGCTAAATTACGTGAGCATTTCTGTGCTGCTAGCCACTTTAGGCCCTCAATAATTAGAGTAGTTTTAGCAGCATGGTGTCAACTTCACCTTCTTTCCCTTTCCCTTTACCATCTTGGACTTGGACCGTCTCGAGCAATAGCTAAAAACCCGTGGAAAAGCAGCAACACCAAACAAAGCTGAAATGGCCATGAACAGAACTGCGTGCGCCAGGCATTTTTCTTTCTTTTTTTTTGTTTTGTTTAGACAGCTGACGGCCGATAATTCGAACGAAATCCCTTCCTGCACGGACGATCCTCTCGCGGGAAGGGATTTCCTCCGGCGCACGATTCGAATCAGCGGAACGGCGCGTGAGTGTATACATGGGCCGGATAGTTCGGATCGAGGACGGGTCCCTGCTCAGTTCGAATCAAAGCTGCCCACGTAAACAGGGTAACTTCCCACCGAGGCCCGGAGACCTGCGGCAGAGGCGACCCCAGGCGCGCTGCCGCCCGCGGTTCTCCGACCGAGCCGACGCGGCCGGCACCGGACGTACCGCGCACGCCGCCCGCCTGAGTCACTCTGGCTCTCCCGTGTAAATATACCCGGCGGCGGCCGGTGGCGTGCGCCGGCCCCATCGCGGCCGCTGACCGATGCCGCCGCTGTGTGCGCGCCGAACGC